>NW_027254495.1:177964-328273 GCF_044704955.1 Pristiophorus japonicus
TGTTCCTTCTTCCTGTCTCTCTCTCTCTTTTCCCTTTCCTTTCAGATTGTCTCTCTCTCTCCCTTTCTCACTCCTTCCCCCCTTTCCCCCTTCTCTCTCTCCTTTCCCCCTCCCAGTTTCCCCTTTCCCCTCTCTCTCATTTCTCCCTCTTTCCCCTTCCCCTCCCTATCTGACTCCTTCCCTTCTCTCCCCCCTTCCACTCTCTCTCTCCCCGTCCCTTCCCTCTCTTTCCTCTCCCCACTCTCTTTCTCCCCTTCCCCCACTCTCTCACTCCTTCCCCATTCTCTACCCCTCCCCCACACTCTATCTCCCCGTCCCCTAACCCCCTCTTTTCCCTCCTGTCTCTCTCTCTCTCCTTCCCATCTTTCACCCCTTCCATAGAAACATAGAAACATAGAAAATAGGTGCAGGAGTAGGCCATTCGGCCCTTCTAGCCTGCACCGCCATTCAATGAGTTCATGGCTGAACATTCAACTTCAGTACCCCATTCCTGCTTTCTCGCCATACCCCTTGATCCCCCTAGCAGTAAGGACCTCATCTAACTCCTTTTTGAATATATTTAGTGAATTGGCCTCAACAACTTTCTGTGGTAGAGAATTCCACAGGTTCACCACTCTCTGGGTGAAGAAGTTCCTCCGCATCTCGGTCCTAAATGGCTTACCCCTTATCCTTAGACTGTGACCCCTGGTTCTGGACTTCCCCAACATTGGGAACATTCTTCCTGCATCTAACCTGTCTAACCCCGTCAGAATTTTATATGTTTCTATGAGCTCCCCTCTCATTCTTCTGAACTCCAGTGAATACAAGCCCAGTTGATCCAGTCTTTCTTGATAGGTCAGTCCCGCCATCCCGGGAATCAGTCTGGTGAACCTTCGCTGCACTCCCTCAATAGCAAGAATGTCCTTCCTCAGGTTAGGAGACCAAAACTGTACACAATACTCCAGGTGTGGCCTCACCAATGCCCTGTACAACTGTAGCAACACCTCCCTGCCCCTGTACTCAAATCCCCTTGCTATGAAGGCCAACATGCCATTTGCTTTCTTAACCGCCTGCTGCACCTGCATGCCAACCTTCAATGACTGATGTACCATGACACCCAGGTCTCTTTGCACCTCCCCTTTTCCTAATCTGTCACCATTCAGATAATAGTCTGTCTCTCTGTTTTTACCACCAAAGTGGATAACCTCACATTTATCCACATTATACTTCATCTGCCATGCATTTGCTCACTCACCTAACCTATCCAAGTCGCTCTGCAGCCTCACAGCATCCTCCTCGCAGCTCACACTGCCACCCAACTTAGTGTCATCCGCAAATTTGGAGATACTACATTTAATCCCCTCATCTAAATCATTAATGTACAGTGTAAACAGCTGGGGCCCCAGCACAGAACCTTGCGGTACCCCACTAGTCACTGCCTGCCATTCTGAAAAGTACCCATTTACTCCTACTCTTTGCTTCCTGTCTGACAACCAGTTCTCAATCCATGTCAGTACACTACCCCCAATCCCATGTGCTCTAACTTTGCACATCAATCCCCTCCTCTCTCTTTCCCCTTTCTCCTCTCTCTCACCCCTTCCCCTCCTCTCTCTTTCCCCTTCCCCCTCTCTCTCACTCTTTCCATTCTCTCTTTTCCCTTCCCCTCCCTTTCCTGCTCCTTCCCCTGATTAACCTGTGTCTTTCTAAATGTAGATTTATCCTGTCCTTCAGAATTCTGTGAAGGTTCAGGGATGAATCACCGAGAATGATTATTCGGGCCCCACCTCCTTGTTAACAATAGTAAGATGCAAACAGGAGCTTGTGTAACAGGTGGCTCCATAGCTAAGGGGGTAGAGCACTGGTCTTATAAACCAGGGGTTGTCAGTTCAAATCTCACTGAGACCATCTCCAAGTGAACTTAATATTTAAGTTTGCTGTCAGTTAACAAGGTTTTTAATTATAAATGTTTAATATCTCTGAGACTGACTGAGGAACAACAGGCCTTCCTCGTACCCTTTTCTCTCTCTCTGCCCTCCCCATCATGAGAATTTTTACCCCTCTCTCCCTTTCCAACTATCTCGCTTTCCCCGTTTCTCACTCTGCTTCCCCCTCTCTTCTCCCTTCCCCCTCTCATCTCCCTTCCCCTTCTCTCCCCTCACTCTCTCCCCTTCCCTTTCTCCTCCCCCTCGCTCTCTCTCCCCTTCCCACTCTTACACACTCGTTACCCTCTATATCTCGCTGCTACACCTCTCTCACTCCTTCCCCCTCTCTCCCCTTTCCCCACTCTTTCTCCCCTTCCTCACCTCTTTCCTTCCCCCTTTCTCTCTCCTTCTCTCTCTGGATGTTTAACATCTCTGAGACCGACCCTGGAACAACAGGCTCCCCTCACACCCTTCCCCCTCTCCTCTTCTCGTCTCTCTTACACTCTCTCTCCCTTTTTCCCCGCTCGATCTCACTCCTTCACCCTCTCTTTCCCCTCCCCCTCTCTCTTCTTTCCCTGTCCCATTCTCTCCAACCCCTTTCTCTCCTTCCCCTGTTTCATTCTCCCCTTCTCCTCTCTCCCCTTCCCCTGTCACATTCTCCCCTTCCCCTCTCTCTCCTCTCTCCCGTTCCCTCTCTACTTTCATTCTATCACTCCTTCCATTCTCTCTCCTTCCTTCTCTATCTTCCCTCTCTCTCCCCTCCCCCTCTCTCCCCTGCCCCCTCTCCCTTTTCACTCTCCCTCTCCCCTTCCCCTATCTTCCCTCCCCTCTCTCCTCTCTCTCACTTTTCCCTTTCTTTTCAGATTCTCCCAATTCTCCCTCTCTCTCCTCTGCCCCCTCTCCCTTTTCACTCTCCCTCTCTCGCCTTCCCATCTCTCCCCCCTTCCTCTCTCTCACTCCTTCCCTCTCTCTCCCCTTCCCCCTCTCTGTCACTTCTGCCCCTTCTCTCCCCTTCCCCTCCCTCTCTCTCCCCTTCCCCTCCCTCTCTCTCCCATTCCCCCTCTCCACCACTCCTGCCACTCTCTCTTTTCCCTTCCCCTCTCTTTCCTGTTCCTTCCCCTCTTTTTCCCCGAGCAGGTGGCTCCGTAGCTCAGGGGTTAGAGCACTGGTTTAGTAAACCAGGGGTCGTGGGTTCAAATCTCACTGGGGCCTACTCAAAGCGAGCTCAGTATTTAAATTTGCTGTTAGTTAACAAGGTCTTCAATTATAAATATTTAACAGCTCCAAGACTGATCCTCGATCAACAGGCTCATTTCTCTTCCACTCTCTCTTCCCTTCCAAATCTCTCTCTCCCTTCCCCATTCTGCATCTTTTTCTCACTCTCTCGCAATCTCCTTTTCTCCGTCTCTCAGTCATTCCCCTCTCTTCCTTTCCCCCTCCCTCCCCCACCCTCTTTCCCTTCCCTGCCTCTGTCTCCCCTTCTTTCTCTCTCCTGCCTCTCTCTCTTTCCTTCCCTCTATCACTCCTTTCCCTCTCTCCCTCCCTTCCACTCTCCCTCCCTTCCACTCTCTCTCTCCCCAGCACCTTCCCCTGCCTTTCCCAGAGCAGGTGCCCTCCTGTCTCTCTCTCTCCTTTCCCTTTCCTTTGAGATCCTCCCCTTCTCTCTCTTCTTCAATCCCTCTCTTTCCCCTTCCCCTCTCTCTTCCCTCTTTCCTACTCCATCCCCTCTCTTCCCCCTTCTTCATTCTCCCCGCCTCTCTCTCTCCCCTTCCTCTCCCTGTCTCCCCTTCCCCCTCACTCTCACTCCTTCCCCCCTCTCTCCCCTTCCCCTCTCTTTCGCACTCCTTCCCCCTCTCTTCCCTTAACCTCTCTTTCCCCTTCCCTCGCTCTCTCCCCTGCCCCTCTCTTTCTCCCAGTCTCCACTTCCCTCTCTCTCTCACCCCTTCCCCTTTCTCCACTTTCCCTCTCTCTCTCTCTCCCCTTCCACTCTCGACTTACCCACTCTTTCTCACTCCTTCCCTCTCTCCCCTTAACTTTTCTTTCCCCTCCCTCTCTCTCTCCCCTTCCCCTCCCTCTCTCTCCCCTTCCCCCTCTCTCTCACTTCTTCCACTCTCTCTTTTACCTTCCCTTGACTTTTAAAACACAGGTGGCTCCATAGCTCAGGTGTTAGAGCACTGGTCTTGTAAACCAGGGGACGTAAGTTCAAATCTTACTGGGGTCTATTCAAAATTAGTTTAGTATTTAAATACCAGTCTCTCCCTGCTCCCTATTCTTTCCCACTTTTCAGATTCTCCCCCTTCCCCTCTCTCTCACTTTCCCTTTTCCCTCACCTCTCACTCGTTTGTTTGCCTCTCTCTCTCTCCTTCTCCGATCTATTTCACTCCTTCCCCTCTCTCCCTCTCTCTCTCTCCCCGCCTCTTCCACACTTTCTCTCACTCCCACTTCCTATTTCTCTCACACGCCTGCTTCTCTCTCACTCCTTCTCCCTCTCTCCCCTTCACCACTCTTTCTCCTCTCTGCTGCTCTCTCTTTCCATCGCATTATGACCCATTCTACATCTTTTTACCCCACTCTCTCCCATTCCCCTCCCTCTCTTTCCCCTTCCCCTCTCTCTCTCCCCTTCCCCTTCCTCTCTCTCCCCTTCCCTCTCTCTCTCCCTTTCTACTCTCTCTTTTCCCTTCCCCTCTCTTTCCTGCTCCTTCCCCTGTCTTTGCCAGTGCACTTGGCTCCATAGCTCAGGGGTTAGAGCACTGGTCTAGTAAATCTCACTGGGGCCTATTTAAAATTAGCTCAGTAGTTAATTCACCGTCAATTAACAAGGGGTTTAATTATAAATATTAAACAGCTCCGAGACCAACCCTGGAACAACAGGCTCCCCTCACACCCTTCCCCCTCTCCTCTTCTCATCTCTCTTACACTCTCTCTCTCCCTTCCCCATCATGACCCATTCTACATCTTTTTACCCCTTTCTCCCTTTCCCACTATCTCGCTTTCCCCATCTCTCACTCATTCCCCTCTCTCTCCCCTTCCCCTCCCTCTCTTTCACCTTCCCCCTCTCTCTCACATCTTCCCCTCTCTCTCACCCGTTCCTTCTCTCTCCTCTACCCATTTCCTCCCCTCACTCTCCCCTTCCCCTCCCTTTCCTACCCTCTCTCTCTCCCTCCCTCTCTCCCCTTTCCCCTCCCTCTCCTCTACCCCTCTCTCTCTCTCCTTCGCCTCTCTCTCCCCTTCCTCACTCTCTCCCCTTCCCCCTCACCGTCCCCTTCCCCCCTCTCTCTCCCCTTCCCCACTCTCTCCCCTTCCCCCTCACTCTCCCCTTCCCCTCTCTCTCTCCCCTTCCCCTCCCTCTCTCCCCATCCCCTCTCTCTCCTTCCCCATCTCTCTCCTTCCCCTGCCTCTCCCCTTCCCCCCTCTCTTCTCCCCTTCCACCCTCTCTCCCCTTCCCCTCTCTCTCTCCCCTTCCGCTCTCTCTCTCCCCTTCCCCCCCTCTCTCTCCCCTTACCCCTTCTCTCTCCCCTTCCCCACTCTCTCCCCTTCCCCCTCACTCTCCCCTTCCACTCTCTCTCTCTCCTTCACCTCTCTCTCTCCCCTTTCCCTCTCTCACTCCCCATTCCCTCTCTCTCCTTCCCGTCTCTCTCTTTCCTTACTCTCACCCCTTCCCCCCTCTCTCCCCTTCCCCCCTCTCTCCTCTTCCCCACTGTCTCCCCTTCCCGCTCCCTCTCCCCTTCCCCCTCTCTCTCCCCCCTTCCCCCTCTATCTTCCGCTTCCCTTTCTATCTCTCCCCTTCCCCTCTCACTCACTCCTTCCCCTCTCCCTTTTCATTTTCTTCCCTCCTCTCTCTCTCCTCCCTCTCCTTCTCCCTCCTCTCCCCTGTCTCCAATCCTCTCCCTCCTCCCTTTCTTTCTTTCCCTCGCTCTCACTCTCCCCTTTCCCATCAGACTCTCCCCCTCTGTCCTGTTCGCCCCTCTCTCCCATACTCCCTCTCTCCCATACCCACTCTCTCCCCACTCTCTACCCCCTCTCTCCTCTTCCCCCACTCTCTCTCCCCTTCCCCCCTCTCTCCCCCTTGCCCCCCTCTCCCCTTCCCACTCTGAAACACTTGTTTCCCCGTCTCTTGCTCCTACCCCTCTCTCCCTTCCCCCTCCCTCGCCTCACCCTCTCTCCTTCCCACTCTCTCCCCGTCTCCTCCCTCTCTTTCCCCTCTCTGTAGCGGGTGGTTTGGGGGTCAGGTTGACCTCTGAGCTTCTGAGTGGCTCGAATCACTCCCACTCCCTCGATTCTAGACCCTGGGTTTATTGAGGGATGTGACAAAGTACAACAACAACTGGTTTTGGTGCAAGAAACTGTGATTTAATTCCAGAAATAAAGTTACAATATTCAGTGAATGTCAAAATCTCACAATCTCAAAATGGGGAAGACTTTAATACGTACACAAGAAGAGATACAGCAGAAGAACACCTCCCACCTCCCTGTCCCACTCTCCAGCTAAGTTCGACTCTGGGGTAACAGGGATAATGTTCCCCAATCCTTCCTTTGACAGTTGATGGTGGTTTGCGATTTCGGGGTTCGCTGGGCCTGGTAGGTTCTGCTTGCCGTACCCTGAACGTAGTCGAGGCCTTCTTACCGAGTTTTCTTCAGTTGGGTTGTGTCCGCTGATGCGGTCGGGTGCGTTTTGGATCTATGGGGTAAGTGCCCACTTTTCTCTTGCAGAGGTAGAGTTTTGGGTTACTTTAGGTCAAGTTTTGCCCGTCGATAGGTCAGGAACAGATTGTAGAGTGGAAAACCTTCGAATCTCCGGTTTTCTCCCGACTTGGTTCTGGTCGAAATCTGTCGGTCACGGTGCCTCAATATTACCAAGTTGGTTCTTGGTAATGGTTCATTGATGATTTCGTCAGGCTCTTGATGCCATGACATGTCCGATGATGTCGGGGATCACTGAAGGCCAACTTCTTCTGTCTTTGCTATGGTGGTCTGTGGTAAAAACATAGAAACATAGAAAATAGGTGCAGGAGTAGGCCATTCGGCCCTTCGAGCCTGCACCGCCATTCAATAAGATCATGGCTGATCATTCCCTCAGTACCCCTTTCCTGCTTTCACTCCATACCCCTTCATCCCTTGATCCAGTCTCTCCTCATATGTCAGTCCTGCCATCCCTGGAATCATTCTGGTGAACCTTCGCTGCACTCCCTCAATAGCAAGAACGTCCTTCCTCAGATTACAAGTCCAAAACTGAACACAATATTCCAGGTGAGACCTCACCAAGGCCCTGTACAACTGCAGTAAGACCTCCCTGCTCCGATACTCAAATCCCCTCGCTATGAAGGCCAACATACCATTTGCCTTCACAATTTGTTCGAGTTAGTTTCTGGTGTCGAGTTGTCTGCCTGGGTCCCAGCTTTCTATGCAGGCTGGAAAGGTGATTGGCATTATGCATGTGTCGCATGAGTTTTTGTGCTTGGATTGAAACTGTACTTTCCTTCGATCGATTGTTGAAATGTAAATGTCTTGTCGGGGGCAGGTTTCGAGGGTAAACAGTTCTCCAGACAATTTGATGAGCTCCAATATCCCCAGAGAGCTTGATTAGCTCCAATATCCAAACTGGCCTTTCAGAGTTTAAACCCACCCCGGGTCTTGCAACCCCTTTTCTCACAGACCCAACATTCACCTTTAAAATCTCAAACTTGGTTAAAACTCGTAGATTTCTTCCATCTGCATTCTAGGATCCCAAACTTTCTGTTTGATATTCCCAAATCGAATTTCCTTTTCAGTGAGTCCAAACACTGCGGGGTTTCCAGCAATTCTGTAATCTTCCATCTCCCCAACTCTCTCTCTCCAGGGGTCGTGGGTCCAAATCTCACTGGGGCCTACTCAAAATCAGCTCAGTATTTAAATTCACTGTCAATTAACAAGAGCTTTGATTATAAATATTAAACAGCTCTGAGACTGACCCTGGAACAACAGGCTCCCCTCACACCCTTCCCCCTCTCCTCTTCTCATCTGTCTTACACTCTCTCTCCCCTTCCAAATCTCTCTCTCGCTTCCCCATCACGACCCGTTCTACATCTTTTTACCCCTCTCTCCCTTTCCCGCTGTCTCGCTTTCCCCGTCTCTCACTCATTCCCCTCTTCATCCTTCCCCCTCTCTCACCTCACTCTCTCCCCTTCCCCCTCTCTCTCCCCTTCCCCTCTTTCTACCCTTCTCCCTATCTTTCCCCTTCCCATTTATTTCCCACTCCTTCCCGCTCTCTCTATCCCCATTCCGCTCTCTCTCTCCCCGTCCCTCTCTCCCCTCCTTCCACTCTCTCTCCCCATCCCCTCCCTCTCTCTCTCCTGCCCGCCTCTCTCTCTCTCTCCTTCCCCCTCTCTCTCCTGCACCTCTATCTCCCCTTCCATCTCTCACAATCCTTCCTCTCTCTCTCTCCTTCCCTTTCTCACTCCTTTCCCTCTCTCTCTCCCTTCCCCTCCCTGTCTCCCCTTCCCCCTCTCTCTCACTCCTTCCCCTCCCTGTCTCCCCTTCCCCCTCTCTCTCACTCCTTCCCCTCTCTCCCCTTTCCCCTCCCCGTCTCTCCGCTTCCCCTCCCTCATTCCCCTTCTGCTCTCTCCCCTTCCCCACTCTTTCTCACTCCTTCCCCCTCTCCTCCCTTATCCTCTCTTTCCCCTTCCCTCTCACTCTCCCCTTCCCCTCTCTCTTCCTCCCTGTCTCCCCTCCCCCTCTCTTTCCTGCTCCTTCCCCTGTATTTTCCAGGGCTGGTGGCTCCATAGCTCAGGGGTTAGAGCACTTGTCTCGTAAACCAGTGATCGTGGGTTCAAATTTCACTGGGGCCTACTCAAAATTAGCTCCGTACTTAAATATGTGTCTCTCACTTCTGGAGCTTTCTTCTCCCTTTCCTTTCTGGTTCTCTCCTTCTCTCTCCCCTGCCCCCCACCCCTGCTCCTTGCACTCTCTCTCTCCCGATTACAAAAGGTTACTGCACAAGATAAAAGTTCACGGGGGCTGGGGGTAATATATTAGCATGCATTGAGGATTGGCTAACGAACAGAAAACAGAGAGTCAGGATAAATGGTTCATTCTCTGGTGTGCTGCAGGGATCAGTGCTGGGACTCCAACTATTTACAATCGATATTAAAGACTTGGAAGAAGGGACTGAGTGCAACGTAGACAAGTTTGCTGATGATACAAAGATGGGAGGAAAAGCAATGTGTGAGGAGGACACAAAAAATCTGCAAAAGGACATCGACAGGCGAAGTGAGTGGGCAAAAATTGGGTATAAGATTATGAGGGGGCTTGACAAGGTGGATGCAAAGAGGATGTTTCCACTGATGGGGGAGACGAGAACTAGGGGGCATGGTCTTAGAATAAGGGGCCGCCCATTTAAAACTGAGATGAGGAGGAATTTCTTCTCTCAGAGGGTTGTAAATCTGTGGAATTCTCTGCCTCAGAGAGCTGTGGAAGCCGGGACATTGAATAAATTTAAGACAGAGATAGACAGTTTCTTAACCGATAAGGGGATAAGGGGCGGGCAGGGAAGTGGAGCTGAGTCCATGATCGGATCAGCCATGATCGTAGTAAATGGCGGAGCAGGCTCGAGGGGCCGTATGGCCCACTCCTGCTCCTATTTCTTATGTTCTTATCTCCCTCTCTTTCCCCTCCCACCTCTCTCTCACTCCTTCCCTCTCTTTTTCCGCTGTCCCTGTTTCCTCCTCCCAGTCTCCCCTTCTCCTCTCTCTCTCTCACTCCTTCCCCCTCTCTCTCACTCCTTCCCCTCTCTCTACTCCCCTTCCACACTCTCAATCTCCATTCCCTCCCTCTCTTTCCCCACGCCCCTTTCTCTCTCCCCTTCCCCTCCCCTCTCGCTCTCCCCTTCCCCCCGCTCTTCCTCCCTGTCTCCCCTTCCGCACTCACTCCCCTTCCCCTCCCTCACCCTCCCTTCCACACTCTCTCTCCCCTTCCCCTCCACTCTCGCTCTCACCTTCCCCCCGCTCTTCCTCCCTGTCTCCCCTTCCCCACTCACTCCCCTTCCCCTCCCTTCCCCTCCCTTCCCCTCCCTCACCCTCCCTTACACACTCTCTCTCCCCTTCTCCTCCCTCTCTTTCCCCTCCCCCTCTCTCTTTTCCCTTTCTCTCTCACTTCCTCCCTGACTCCCCTTCCCCCTCTCTCTCATTCCTTCCCCACTGTCTCCCCATCCCCCTCTCTCTCACTCCTTCCCCACTGTCTCCCCTGCCCCCTCTCTTTCACTTCTTCCCCACTGTCTCCCCTTCCCCCTCTCTCTCACTCCTTCCCCACTGTCTCTCCTTCCCCCTCTCTCTCACTCCATCCACTCTCTCTTTTCCCTTTCCTGCTCCTTCCCTTGACTTTCTCAGTGCAGGCGGCTCCATAGCTCAGGGGTTAGAGCACTGGTTTAGTGAACCAGAGATCTTGATTTCAAATCTCTTTGGGGCCGATTCAAAATTAATTCAGTATTTCAATACTTGTCTCTTCCTCTTTCCCACTTTTCAGATTCTCCACCAACCCCTCTCTCTCACTTTCCCTTTCCCCTCATTGCTCATTTGTTCATTTGCCTCTCTGTCTCCGCCCCCCCCCCCACTTTTTCAAACTTTCTCTCTCTCCCTTCCCTCCTTCTCTTTCCCCACTTCTCTCTCCCCTTCCCCTCTCTCTCATTCCCCCTTCCCATTTCTCTCACTCCTTCCCCCTCTCTCCCCTTAACCACTCTTTCTGCTCTCTCTTTCCATCGCATTACGACCCGTTATACATCTTTTTACCCCACTCTCTCCCCTTCCCCACTCTCTCCCATTCCCCTCCCTCACTCTCCCCTTCCCCTTCCCTCTCTCTCCCCTTCCCCACTCTCTCCCATTCCCCTCCCTCTCTCTCCCCTTCCCCTTCCCTCTTTCTCCCCTTCCCCACTCTCTCCCCTTCCCCTTCACTCTCTCTCCCATTCCCCTCCCTCCCTCTCCCCTTCCCCTTCCCTCTCTCTCCCCTTCCCCCTCTCTCTCTCACTCCTTCCACTCTCTCTTTTCCCTTCCCCTCTCTTTCCTGCTCCTTCCCCTGTCTTTCCCAGAGCAGGTGGCTCCATCGCTCAGTTTTGGTCTCCTAATCTGAGGAAGAACATTCTTGCTATTGAAGGAGTGCAGCGAAGGTTCACCAGACTGATTCCCGGGATGGCAGGACTGACATATGAGGAAAGACTGGATCAAGTGGGCCTGTATTCACTGGAGTTTAGAAGGATGAGAAGGGATCTCATAGAAACGTATAAAATTCTGACGGGACTGGACAGGTTAGATGCAGGAAGAATGTTCCCAATGTTGGGGAAGTCCAGAACCAGGGGACACAGTCTTAGGATAAGGGGTAAGCCATTTAGGACCGAGATGAGGAGAAACTTCCTCACTCAGAGAGTTGTTAACCTGTGGAATTCCCTGCCGCAGAGAGTTGTTGATGCCAGTTCATTGGATATATTCAAGAGGGAGTTAGATGTGGCCCTTATGGCTAAAGAGATCAAGGGGTGTGGAGAGAAAGTAGGAATGGGGTACTGAGGTGAATGATCAGCCATGATCATATTGAATGGTGGTGCAGGCTCGAAGGGCCGAATGGCCTACTCCTGCACCTATTTTCTATGTTTCTATGTTTCAGGGGTTAGAGCACAGGTCTTGTAAACCAGGAGTCGTGAGTTTAAATCTCACTGGGGCCTACTCAAAATTAGCTCAGTATTTAAATTCACCGTCAATTAACAAGGGGTTTAATTATAAATATTAAACATCTCCAAGACTGACCCTGGAACAACAGGATCTCGTCTCTCTCTCCCTTCCCCATCACGCCCTGTTCTACATCTTTTTACCCCTCTCTCCCTTTCCCGCTATCTCGCTTTCCCCGTCTCTCACTCATTCCCCTCTCTCACTTTCTCCGGTTCCCCTCTCTCCCCTCCCTCCTCTCTCTCTCTCTTCTCCCCTTCTTTTTGGATTCTCCCCATTCTCCCCCTCTCTCCACTTCCTTTCTCTCTCCCCTGTCTCCTTCCTCTCTCGCCTTCACATCTCTCTCTCCTTCCTCTCTCTCTCCCCCATTGCCCTCTGTCTCTCCGACCCCCTCTCTCTCACTCCTTCCACTCTCTCTTTTTCCTTCCCCTCTCTTTCCTGCTCCTTCCCATGTTGTTCCTATAGCAGGTGGCTCCATAGCTCAGGGGTTAGAGCACTGGTTTCATAAACCAGGGGTTGTGAGTTCAAATCTCACTGGGGCCTACTCAAAATTAGTTCAATATTTAAATTCACTGTCAATTAACAAAGGCTTAAATTATAAATGTTAAACAATGATGAGACTGACCCTGAAACAACAGTCTCATCTCTCTTCCCTTCCAAATCTCTCTCTCCCATCCCTTTCCCACTATCTCGCATTCCCCTCTCTCTCCTCTTCCCCGCTTGGTCTAATTCTCTCCTCTGCCTTTTCACTTTCCCTCTTCCCTTCCCCTATCCTCTCTCTCACTTTTCCCTTTCTTTTCAGATTCTCCCCATTCTCCCTCTCTCTCCCCTTCCTTTCTCATTCCCCTGTCTCCTCCCTCTCTCGCCTTCCCATCTCTCTCCCCTTTCTCTCTCTCACTCCTTCCCTCTCTCTCCCCTTCCCCCCCTCTCTCACTCCTTCCACTCTCTCTTTTCCCTTCCCCTCTCTTTCCTGTTCCTTCTCCTGTCTTTTTTAAAACAGGTGGCTCCATAGCTCAGGGGTTAGAGCACTGGTTTTGTAAACCAGCGGTCGTGAGTTCAAATCTCACTGGGGTCTATTCAAAGTTAGCTCTGTATTTAATTCACTGTCAATTAATAAGGGCTTTAATTATAAATATTAAACAGCTCTGAGACTGGACCAGGAACAAAATTAGTGTTGTGTTTAAATTCACTGTCCATCATCATTTGCTTCTCTCTCTTTCTCTTCTCCCTTTCAGATTGTTCCCCGATCTCTCTCTCGATAGAAAATAGGTGCAGGAGTTGGCCCTTTGAGCCAACTCTCTCCTTCCTCTTCCTCGTTCATTGCTGAACATGCAACTTCAGTACCCCATTCCTGCTTTCTCGCCATTCCCCCGAGTAGTAAGGACTTCATCTAACTCCTTTTTGAATATATTTTGTGAATTGGCCTCAACTACTTTCTGTGGTAGAGAATTCCACAGGTTCACCACTCTCTGGGTGAAGAAGTTTCTCCTCATCTCGGTCCTAAATGGCTTACCCCTTATCCTTAGACTGTGTCCCCTGGTGCTGGACTTCCCCAAGATCGGGAACATTCTTCCTGCATCAAACCCGTCAGAATGTTATATGTTTCTAAGATATCCCCTCTCATTCTTTTGAACTCCAGTGAATAAAGGCCCAGTCGATCCAGTCTTTCTTGATATGTCAGTCCCGCCATCCCGGGAATCAGTCTGGTGAACCTTCGCTGCACTCCCTCAATAGCAAGAACATCCTTCCTCAAGTTAGGAGACCAAAACTGCATACAATACTCCAGGTGTGGTCTCACCAAGGACCTGTTCAACTGTAGGAACACCTCCCTGCCCCTGTACTCAAATCCCCTCGCTATCTTACTCCTCTCCATCTTTCCCCTGAACCTCTCTTTCCCCACCCCACTCTCTCTCTCCCCTGCTCCCTCTCTCTTCCTCTCTGTCTCCCCTTCCTCCACTCTCTCATTCCTTCCCCACTCTCTCCTCTTCCCCTTCCCCTCCCTCCCGCTCTATCCCACTCCTTGCCCTCTCTCTCTCCTTCCTGCTCCTTCCTCTATCTTTTTACATGCAGCTGACTCCATAGCTCAGGGGTTAGAACACTGGTCTAGTAAACCACGGGTCGTGGGTTCAAATCACACTGGGGCCTACTCAAAATTAACTCAGTATTTTAATTCATTTTTCATCTTTCTTTGCCTCTGTTCCTTCCTCCTGTCTCTCTCTCTCTCTTTTCCCTTTCCTTTCAGATTGTCTCTCTCTCTCCCTTTCTCACTCCTTCCCACCATTCCCCCCTTCTCTCTCTCCTTTCCCCCTCCCAGTCTCCCCTTTCCCCTCTCTCTCATTTCTTCCCCTTTCTCTCCCTCTTTCCCCTTCCCCTCCCTATCTGACTCCTTCCCTTCTCTCCCCCTTCTACTCTCTCTCTCCCCGTCCCTTCCCAATCTTTCCTCTCCCCATCCCTCTCTCTCATTCCTTCCTCTCTCCCACTCCTTCGTCACACTCTCTCTCTCTCCGTTCCCTCCCTCTCTTTCCCCACCTCACTCTCTTTCTGCCCTTCCCCCATTCTCTCACTCATTCCCCATTCTCTACCCCCCCCTTCCACACTCTCTCTCCCCGTCCCCTCCCACTCATTCCTCTCCCCATCCCTCTCTCTCATTCCTTCCCCTCTCTCCCACTCCTTCGTCACACTCTCTCTCTCTCCGTTCCCTCCCTCTCTTTCCCCACCTCACTCTCTTTCTCCACTTCCCCCATTCTCTCACTCATTCCCCATTCTCTACCCCCCTTCCACACTCTCTCTCCCCGTCCCCTAACCCCCTCTTTTCCCTCCCTGTCTCTCTCTCTCTCCTTCCCATCTTTCACCCCTTCCCCTCCTCTCTCTTTCCCCTTCCCCCTCTCTCTCACCCCTTCCCCTCCTCTCTCTTTTCCCTTCCCCCTCTCTCTCACTCCTTCCACTCTCTCTTTTCCCTTCCCCTCCCTTTCCTGCTCCTTCACCTGATTAACCTGTGTCTTTCTAAATGTAGATTTATCCTGTCCTTCATGATTTTTTCCAAT
Organism: Pristiophorus japonicus; assembly: GCF_044704955.1. Taxonomy (NCBI): domain Eukaryota; kingdom Metazoa; phylum Chordata; class Chondrichthyes; family Pristiophoridae; genus Pristiophorus; species Pristiophorus japonicus. The sequence goes on from NW_027254495.1 coordinate 192,593, forward strand.
AATTTTCCCACCACGGAGGTTAGGCTGACTGGTCTGTCATTACTCGGTCTATCTCTTTCTCCCTTCTTAAACAAAGGTACCACCTTCGCAGTCCTCCAGTCCTCTGGTACCATGCTTGAAGCCAGAGAGGATTGGAAAATGATGGTCAGAGCCTCTGCTATTTCCTCTTTTGCTTCACTCAACAGCCTGGGATACATTTCATCCAGGCCTGAGACTTATTCACTTTCAAAGCTGCTAAACCTCGGGGGAAGGGCGGGGGGTGTGGCGGGTAGCAGGGAGGAGGGGTAGAGCGGGGGTGGAGCGGGGAGGGCAGGGGTGGGGGGTGGGGCGGAGTGGGAATAATCTCTTTCACACAGCCGACACAGACACGATGGGCTGAATGGCCCTCCTTGTGTGCTGTAAGATTCTGTGAATGTTCAGGGATGAATCACCGAGAATAATTATTCGGGCCCCACCTCCTTGTTAACAATCGTAAGTTGCAAACAGGAGCTGTTTTTTTTAATTCGTTGCGAATCTTTCCAATTCTTTGTCAAATCACAAACACCAGAGGTCACCTTGCACAGGTGGCTCTATAGTTCAGGTGTTAGAGCACTGGTCTTGTAAACGAGAGATCGTGAATTCAAACCTCACTGGGGTCTATTCAAAATTAGTTTAGCATTTAAATACCAGTCTTTCTTTCCGACTTTTCAGATTCTCCCCCAACCCCTCTCTCTCACTTTCCCTTTCCCCTCACCTCTCACTTGCTTGTTTGCCTCTCTCTCTCCCCTTCTCCTATCAATTTCACTCCTTCTCCCCGCCCCTTCCTCCCTTTCTCTCACTCCCACTTCCCATTTCTCTCACACGCCAGCCTCTTTCTCCCTCTCTCCCCTTAATCACTTTTTGCACTCTCTTTCCATCGCATTGCAACCCCTTCTACATCTTTTTACCCCCTCTCTCATCCCTTCCCCTCCCTCTCTTTCCCCTTCCCCTCTCTCTCTCCCCTTCCCCTTCCTCTCTCTCCCCTACCCTCTCTCTCTCCCATTCCACTCTCTCTTTTCCCTTCCCCTCTCTTTCCTGCTCCTTCTCCTGTCTTTCTCAGAGCAGGTGGCTCCATAGCTCAGTTTTGGTCTCCTAATCTGAGGAAGGACATTCTTGCTATTGAGGGAGTGCAGCGAAGGTTCACCAGACTGATTCCCGGGATGGCAGGACTGACATATGAGGAGAGACTGGATCGACTGGGCCTGTATTCACTGGAGTTTAGAAGAATGAGAGGGGATCTCATAGAAACGTATAAAATTCTGACGGGACAGGATAGGTTTGATGCAGGAAGAATGTTCCCGATGTTGGGGAAGTCCAGAACCAGGGGACACAGTCTAAGGATAAGGGGTAAGCCATTTAGGACCGAGATGAGGAGAAACTTCTTCACTCAGAGAGTGGTGAACCTGTGGAATTCCCTACCGCAGAGAGTTGTTGATGCCAGTTCGTTGGATATATTCAAGAGAGAGTTAGATGTGGCCCTTATGACTAAAGCGATCAAGGGGTATGGAGAGAAAGCAGGAAAGGGGTACTGAGGTGAATGATCAGCCATGATATTGAATGGTGGTGCAGGCTCGAAGGGCCGAATGGCCTACTCCTGCACCTATTTTCTATGTTTCTATGTTTCAGGGGTTAGAACACTGGTCTTGTAAACCAGGAGTCGTGAGTTTAAATCTTACTGGGGCCTAATCAAAATTAGTTCAGTATTTAAATTCACCGTCAATTAACAAGGGCTTTAATTATATATATTAATCAGCTCCGAGACTGACCCTGGAACAACAGACTCCCCTCACACCCTTCCCACTCTCCTCTTCTCGTCTCTCTTGTACCCTCTCTCCCTTTCCAGATCTCTCTCTCCCTTCCCCATTGTTATGTATATAAACCTGTAAATACCATGTCTAACCACCAGAAGAGTCTCAATCCCTTGGGAGCACCTGTATATAAGGAGACCTCACAGGCTGGAGAGGCATTCTGAGATCTGTAATAAAGGACTAGTCACACCTTACTTTGAGCTTGCAGTATCTATTCAAGTCATAACACCTCTCTCTCCCATTCCCCTCTCTCTCACTCCTTCCACTCTCTCTCCCCTTCCCACTCTCTCTCTGCTTCCCTCTCTCTCTCCCCTTCCCCTCCCTCTCTCTCCCCTTCCCCCTCTCTCTCACTCCTTCCACTCTCTCTTTTCCCTTCCCCTCTCTTTCCTGTTCCTTCCCCTGTCTTTCTATGAGCCAGTGGCTCAATAGCTCAGGGGTTAGAGCACTGGTCTAGTAAACCAGGTGTCATGGGTTCAAATCTCATTGGGGCCTACTCAAAGTTTGCTCAGTATTTAAATTTGCTGTTAGTTAACAGGGTCTTTAATAAAAATATTAAACAGCTCCAAGACTGATCCTCGATCAATGAGCTCATTTCTCTTCCACTCTCTCTCCCTTCCAAATCTCTCTCTCCCTTCCCCATTCTACATCTTTTTTCTCGCTATCTCCTATTCCCTGTCTCTCACTCATTCCCCTCTCTCCCCACCCTCTTTCCCTTCCCTGCCTCTGTCTCCCCTTCTCTCTCTCTCTCCTGCCTCTCTCTCTCTCCTTCCCTCTATCACTCCTTTCCTTCTCTCCCTCCTTTCCCTCTCTCCCTCCCTTCCACTCTCCCTCCCTTCCACTCTCTCTCTCCCCAGCTCCTTCCCCTGTCTTTCCCAGAGCAGGTGCCCTCCTGTCTCTCTCTCCTTTCCCTTTCCTTTGAGATCCTCCCCTTCTCTCTCTTCTTCCCCTCCCTCTCTTTCCCCTCTTTCCTACTCCTTCCCCTCTCTTCCCCCTTCTACATTCTCCCCGCCTCTCTCTCTCCCCTTCCTCTCCCTGTCTCCCCTTTCCCCTCACTCTCACTCCTTCCCCCCTCTCTCCCCTTCCCCCTCTCTCTCACTCCTTCCCCCCTCTCTCCCTACTCCTTTCTCTCCCTTTCCCCCTCTTTCACTCCTTCCCATCTCTCTCCCCTTCCGTTCTCTCCCCTTCCCCTCTCTTTCACACTCCTTCCCCCTCTCTTCCCTTAACCTCTCTGTCCCCTTCCCTCACTCTCTTCCCTGCCCCTCTCTTTCTCCCAGTCTTCACTTCCCTCTCTCTCTCACTCCTTTCCCTTTCTCCACTTTCTCTCCCTCTCTCCCCTTCCCCTATCTCCACTTTCCCTCTCTCTCTCCCCTTCCACTCTCGACTTACCCACTCTTTCTCACTCCTTCCCTCTCTCCCCTTAACCTCTCTTTCCCCTCCATCTCTCTCTCCCCTTCCCCCTGCTCTCTCTCCCCTTCCCCCTCTCTCTCACTCCTTCCACTCTCTCTTTTCCCTTCCCCTGTCTTTCCCAAAACCGGTGGCTCCATAGCTCAGGTGTTGGAGCACTGGTCTTATAAATGAGGGATCGTGAGTTCAAATCTCACTGGGGTTTATTCAAAATTTGTTTAGTATTTAAATACCAGTCATTCTTTCCCACTTTTCAGATTCTCCCCCTGCCCCTCTCTTTCCCTTTCCCCTCACCTCTCACTTGCTTGTTTGCCTCTCTCTCTCCCCCTTCTCCTATCAATTTCACTCTCTCCCCTGAATCACATTTTCCCCTCTCTGTTGCTCTCTCTTTCCATTGCATTGCAACCCCTTCTACATCTTTTTACCCCCTCTCTCATCCCTTCCCCTCCCTCTCTTTCCCCTTCCCCTCTCTCTCTCCCCTTCCCCTTCCTCTCTCTTCCCTTCCCCTTCCTCTCTCTCCCCTACCCTCTCTCTCTCCCATTCCATTCTCTCTTTTCCCTTCCCCTCTCTTTCCTGCTCCTTCCCCTGTCTTTCTCAGAGCATGTGGCTCCATAGCTCAGTTTTGGTCTCCTAATCTGAGGAAGGACATTCTCCTAATCTGAGGAAGGACAAGGGTTAGGGAGTGCAGCGAAGATTCACCAGACTGATTCCCGGGATGGCAGAGCTAACATATGAGGAGAGACTGGATCGACTGGGCTTGTATTCACTGGAGTTTAGAAGAATGAGAGGGGATCTCATCGAAACATATAAAATTCTGACGGGACAGGACAAGTTAGATGCAGGAAGAATGTTCCCGATGTTGGGGAAGTCCAGAACCAGGGGACACAGTCGAAGGATAAGGGGTAAGCCATTTAGGACCGAGATGAGGAGAAACTTCTTCACTCAGAGAGTTGTTGACCTGTGGAATTCCCTACCGCAGAGCGTTGTTGAGGCCAGTTCATTGGATATATTCAAGAGGGAGTTAGATATGGCCCTTACGGCTAAAGAGATCAAGGGGTATGGAGAGAAAGCAGGAAAGGGGTACTGAGGTGAATGATCAGCCATGATATTGAATGGTGGTGCAGGCTCGAAGGGCCGAATGGCCTACTCCTGCACCTATTTTCTATGTTTCTATGTTTCAGGGGTTAGAGCACTGGTCTTGTAAACCAGGGGTTGTGAGTTCAAATCTTACTGGGGCCTACTCAAAATTAGCTCAGTATTTAAATTCACCGTCAATTAACAAGGGCTTTAATTATAAATATTAAACAGCTCCAGGACTGACCCTGAAACAACAGGCTCCCTTCCCCATACCTCTTACACTCTCTCTCCTTTGCCCCCTAACCCGTTCAAAAGGCTCTCCTGTTCTCTTTTCCTCTTTTCCCCTTCTCCCTCTCTCCCTGCTTTCCCCATCACTACACATTCTGCCTCTTTTTAATCTTTCCCGCGCTCTCGCTTTCTTCGTTTCTCTTTATCACTCATTCCCCTCTCTCTCCCCCTCCCCGCTCTCTCCCCTTCCCCACTCTCTCCCCTTCCCCTCCCCTTCCCCTCTCTCTCCCCTTCCCGACTCTCTCCCCTTCCCCTCTCTCTCCCCTTCCCGACTCTCTCCCCTTCCCCTCTCTCTCCCGTTCCCCTCTCTCTCCCATTCCCCACTCTCTCCCCTTCCCCTCTCTCTCCCCTTCCCCACTCTCTCCCGTTCCCCTCTCTCTCCCCTTCCCCACTCTCTCCCGTTCCCCTCTCTCTCCCCTTCCCCACTCTCTCCCCTTCCCCACTCTCTCCCCTTCACCTCTCTCTCCTCTTCCCCTCTCTCTCCCCTTCCTCTCTCTCTCCTCTTCCCCTCTCTCTCCCCTTCCCCACTCTCTCCCGTTCCCCTCTCTCTCCCCTTCCCCTCTCTCTCCCCTTCCCCTCTCTCTCCCCTTCCCCTCTCTCTCCCCTTCCCCTCTCTCTCCCCTTCCCCTCTCTCCCCCCTTCCCCTCTCTCTCCCCTTCCCCACTCTCTCCCCTTCCTCTCTCTCCCCTTCCCCTCTCTCTCCTCTTCCCCTCTCTCTCCCATTCCCCGGTCTCTCCCCTTCCCCTCTCTCTCCCCTTCCCCTCTCTCTCCCCTTCCCCACTCTCTCCCCTTCCCCACTCTCTCCCGTTTTCCTCCCTCTCTTTCCCTTTCCCCTCTCTTTCACATCTTCCTCTCTCTCACCCATTCCCTCTCTCTCCTCGACCCATTTTCTCCCCCCCTCTCTCCTTCCCCTCCCCTGGCTCCACTCTTCTCGCCCCTCTCCCTCCTTCGTTTCTCTCCTTCCCTCGCTCTTGCTCTCCCCTTTCCCATCAGACTCTCCCTCTCCCCTCTGAGCCATTCCCCCCTCTAACTCTTTCTCTCTCCCTCCCCACTCTCTCCCCACTCTCCCCCTTTCTCTCCTCCTCCCCCACTCTCTCTCCCCTTCCCCTTTCTCCTCTTCCCCCTCTCTCCCCTCCCCCTCTCTCTCCCCTTCCCCCGTCTCTCCCCTTCCCCCCTCTCCCCTTCCCGCCCTTAAACACTCGTTACCCTCTCTCTCACCTCAACCCCTCTCTCCCTTCCCCCTCTCTCCCATTCACCGCACTCTCACACCTTCACCCACTCTCTCCCCTTCCCCCTCTCTCTCTCACTCCTACCCCTCTCTTTCCTCTTCCCCTCTCTCTCACTCCTTCCACTCTCTCTTTTCCCTTCCTCTCTCTTTCCTGCTCCTTCCCCTGCATTTCCCAGAGCAGGTGGCTCCATAGCTCAGGGGTTAGAGCACTGGTTTTGTAAACCAGGGGTCGTGAGTTCAAATCTCACTGGGGCCTTCTCAAAACTAGCTCAGGAGTTAAATTTAAGTTTACGTCAATTAACAAGGTGTTTAATTATAAATATTAAACAGCTCCAAGACCAGACCTGGAACAAAAGTCGCTCCTGTTCTCCTCACCCGTCCTTTCCCTTTCTCCCTCTCTCCCTGGTTTCCCCATCACGACACATTCTGTCTCTTTTTACTCTTTCCCGCTTTGGAGACCGACCCTGGAACAACAGGCGCCCCTCTCCTCTTCTCATCTCTTTTACACTCTCTCTCCCCTTCCAAATCTCTCTCTCCCTTCCCCATCACGACCCGTGCTACATCTTTTTACCCCTCTCTGCCTTTCCCACTGTCTCGCTTTCCTCGTCTCCCACTCATTCGCCTCTTCATCCTTCCCCCTCCCTCGCCTCACCCTCTCCCCTTCCCCCTCTCTCTCCTTCCGTCTCTCACAATCCTTCCTCTCTCTCTCTCCTTTCCCTCTCTCCATCCCTTCCCCCCTCTCTCCCCTTCCCCTCCCTGTCTCCCCTTCCCCCTCTCTCTTACTCCTTCCCCTCTCTCCCCTTCCCCTTACCATCTCTCTGCTTCCCCTCTCTCATTCCCCTTCTGCTCTCTCCCCTTCCCCACTCTTTCTCACTCCTTCCCCCTCTCTTCCCTTAACCACTCTTTCCGCTCTCTCTTTTCATCGCATTACGACCGTTCTACATCTTTTTACCCCATCCCCTCTCTCTCCCCTTCCCCTCTCTCTCCCGTTCCCCTCTCTCTCCCCTTCCCCACTCTCTCCCGTTCCCCTCTCTCTCCCCTTCCCCGATCTCTCCCCTTCCCCACTCTCTCCCCTTCCCCTCTCTCTCCCATTCCCCACCCTCTCTCTAACTCCTTTCCCTTCCCTCTCATTCCCCTTGCCTCTCTCTCTCCCCTTTCACTCTCTTTTCCCTTCCACTCTCTTTTTCTTTCCCTGTCTTTCCCAGAGCAGGTGTCTCCATAGCTCAGTTTTGGTCTCCTAATCTAAGGAAGGACATTCTTGCAATTGAGGGAGTGCAGTGAAGGTTCACCAGACTGATTCCTGGCATGGCTGGACTGACATATGAGGAGAGACTGGATCAACTTGGCCTTTATTCACTGGAATTTAGAAGGATGAGAGGGGATCTCATAGAAACAAATGAAATTCTGACGGGACTGGACAGGTTAGATGCAGGAAAAATGTTCCCGATGTTGGGGAAGTCCAGAACCAGGGGACACAGTCTAACGATAAGGGGTATGCCATTTAGGACCGAGATGAGGAGAAACTTCTTCACTCAGAGAATTGTTAACCTGTGGAATTCCCTGCCGCAGAGAGTTGTTGATGCCAGTTCATTGGGTATATTCAAGAGGGAGTTAGATATGGCCCTTACGGTTAAAGGGATCTAGGCGTATGGAGAGAAAGCAGGAAAGGGGTACTGAGGTGAATGATCAGCCATGATCTTATTGAATGAGGGTGCAGGATCGAAGGGCCGAATGGCCTACTCCTGCACCTATTTTCTCTGTTTGTATGTTTCAGGGATTGGAGCACTGGTAATGTAAACCAGGAGTCGTGAGTTTAAATCTCACTGGGGCCTACTCAAAATGAGCTCAGTATTTAAATTCACCGTCAATTAACAAGGGGTTTAATTATAAACATTAAACAGCACCGAGACTGACCCTGGAACAACAGGCTCCCCTCACACCCTTCCCCCTCTTCTCTTCTTGTCTCTTTTACACTCTCTCTCCCTTCTCCATCACGACCCATTCAACATCTTTTTACACCTCTCTCCCTTTCCCGCTATCTCGTTTTCCCCGTCTCTCACTCATTCCCCTCTCTCACCCTCTCCCCTTCCCCTCTCTCCTCTCCCTCCTCTCTCTCTCTCTCTTCTCCCTTTCTTTTCAGATTCTCCCTCTCTTTCCCCTTCCCCTCTCTCTCCTTCCTCCTCTCTCCCCTTCCCTCTCTACTTTCATTCTCTCACTCCTTCCCCTCTCTCTCCTTCCCCTCTCTCTCTCTCTTCTCCCTTTCTTTTCAGATTCTCCCCCTCTCTTCCCTTCCTCGCTCAGTCTCACTCCTTCACCCTCTCTTTCCCTTTCCTCCTCTCTCCTTCCTCCTCTCTCCCCTTCCCTCTCTACTTTCATTCTCTCACTCCTTCCCTCCCTCTCTCTCCTTCCCCTCTCTCTCTCTCTTCTCCCTTTCTTTTCAGATTCTCCCTCTCTCTCCCCTTCCCCGCTCGGTCTCACTCCTTCACCTTCTCTTTCCCCGTCCCCTCTCTCTCCTTCCCCTGTCTCATTCTCACCTTCCCCTCTCTCCCCTTCCCCTCTCTACTTTCATTCTCTCCCCACCCCTTCCCCTCTCTCTCCTTCCTCCTATATCTTCCCTCTCTCTCCCCTCCCTCTCTCGCCCCTACCCACTCTCTCCTCTGCCTTTTCACTCGCCCTCTCCCCTTCCCCTATCTTCCCTCCCCTCTCTCCTCTCTCTCACTTTCCCCTTTCTTTTCAGATTCTCCCCATTCTCCCTCTCTCTCCCCTTCCTTTCTATCTCCCCTGTCTCTTCCCTCTCTCGCCTTCCCATCTCTCTCCCCTTCCCCTCTCTCTTTCCCCTTCCCCCTCTCTCTCACTCCTTCCACTCTCTCTTTTCCCTTCCCCTCACTTTCCTGCTCCTTCCCCTGTCGTTCCCCGTACAGGTGGCTCCATAGCTCAGGGGTTAGAGCACTGGTCTCGTAAACCAGGGGTCATGGGTTTAAATCTCACTGGGGCCTGCTCAAAATTAGCTCAGTATTTAAATTTGCTGTGAGTTAATAAGTTCTTGAATTATAAATATTAAACAGCTCTGTGACCGATCCTGGATCAACAGGCTCATTTCTGTTACACTGACTCTTCCCTTCCAAATCTCTCTCTCCCTTCCCCATTCCACATCTTTTTCTCCCTCTCTCTCTATCTCATTTTCCCCATCTCTCACATTCCCCTCTCTCCCCTTCCCCCTCCCTCACCACACCCTCTTTCCTTCCCCCTCACTCTCGATCCTTCTCCCTCGCTCTTCTCTCACTCCTTCCCCTCCTTCCACTCACTCTCCCCATCCATTCCCTCTCTTTCCCTTCCCTGCCTCTTCTCCCCTTCTCTCTCTCTCCTGCCTCTCTCTCTCTCTCCTTCCCTCTCTCTCCCCTTCCCCTCTCTCTCTCCTTCCCCTGTCTTTCCCAGAGCAGGTGCCCTCCTGTCTTTCTCTCCTTTCCCTTTCCTTACAGATTCTCCCCTTCTCCCTCTTCTTCCCCTCCTTCTCTTTCCCCTTACCCTCTCTCTTCCCTCTTTCCTATTTTCTACTCCTTCCCCTCTCTCCGCCTTTCTACATTCTCCCCGCCTCTCTCTCTCCCCTTCCTCTCCCTATCTCCCTTTCCTCCTCTCTCTCACTCCTTCCCCCCTCTCTCCCCTTCCCCCTCTCTCTCACTCCTTCCCCCTCTCTCCCCTTCTCCTTTCTCTCCCTTTACCCCTCTTTCACTCCTTCCCATCTATCTCCCCTTCCACTCTCTCCCCTTCCACTCTCTTTCACAATCCTTCCCCCTCTCTTCCCTTAAGCTCTCTTTCCCCTTCCCTCGCTCTCTCCCCTTCCCCCTCCCTCACCACACCCTCTTTCCTTCCCCGTCACTCTCGATCCTTCTCCCTCGCTCTTCTCTCACTCCTTCCCCTCCTTCCACTCACTCTCCCCATCTATTTTTCTCCCAGTCTCCACTTCTCTTTCTCTCACTCCTTCCCCTCTCTCCCCTTCCCCTCTCTCTCTTTCTCCTTCTCCCTCTCTCTCCACTTCCCCTCTCTCTCACTCCTTCCACTCTCTCTTTTCCCTTCCTCTCTCTTTCCTGCTCCTTCCCCTGTTTGTTCCAAAGCAGGTGGCTCCATAGCTCAGGGGTTAGAGCACTGGTCTTGTAAACCAGGGGTCGTGGGTTCAAATCTCACTGGGGCCTTCTCCAAATTAGTTTTGTATTTAAATATGTGACTCCCATTTCTCCCGCCTCTGCCTTTTCACTTTCCATCTCCTCTCTCTCATTTTTTCCTTTCCTTGCTGATTCTCCCCTTCTCTCTCTCTAGCCTTCTCCCTTTCTCTCTCTCACTCTCCCGTTCAGCTCTCTTTCTCTCTCGGCCCCCCGCGCCCCCGCCCTTCCACTCTCTCTCTCCCCATCATAAAAGGTTACTGCACGAGATAAAAGTTCACGGGGTCACAAAAACACCCGTCAACCATTACCCTTTGCTTCCTGACTCTGAGACAATTTTGGCTCCAACTTGTCACTTTGCCCTGGATCCCATGGGCTTTTACTTTCGTGACCAATCTGCCATGTGGGACCTTATCGAAAGCTTTGCTAAACTCCATATACACTACATCATACACACTGCCCTCAGCAACCCTCCTGGTTACCTCCTCGAAAAATTCAATCGTTATTCAGACAGGAACTCCCCTTAACAATTCCGTGCTGACTGTCCCTGATTAACCCGTGTCTTTCTAAATGTAGATTTATCCTGTCCTTCAGGAATTTTTCCAATAATTTTCCCACCACGGAGGTTAGGCTGACTGGTCTGTCATTACTCGGTCTATCCCTTTCTCCCTTCTTAAACAAAGGTACCACCTTCGCAGTCCTCCAGTCCTCTGGTACCACACTTGAAGCCAGAGAGGATTGGAAAATGATGGTCAGAGCCTCTGCTATTTCCTCCTTTGCTTCACTCAACAGCCTGGGATACATTTCATCCGGGCCTGAGACTTATCCACTTTCAAAGCTGCTAAACCCCGGGGGAAGGGCGGGTAGCAGGGAGGAGGGGTAGAGCGGGGGTGGAGCGGGGAGGGCAGGGGTGGGGGGGAGTGGGAATAATCTCTTTCACACAGCCGACACCGACACGATGGGCCGAATGGCCCTCCTTGTGTGCTGTAAGATTCTGTGAATGTTCAGGGATGAATCACCGAGAATGATTATTCAGGCCCCACCTCCTTGTTAACAATAGTAAGATGTAAACAGGAGCTGATGTTACAGGTGGCTCCATAGCTCAGGGGTTAGAGCACTGGTCTTGTAAACCAGGGGTCGTGAGTTTAAATCTTACTGGGACCGACTCAAAATGAACTTAATATTCAAGTTTGCTGTCAGTTAACAAGGTTTTTAATTATAAATGTTTAATATCTCTGGGACTGACTGAGGAACAACAGGCCTTCCTCGTACACTTTCGTCTCTCTCTGCCCTCCCCATCATGAGTCTTTTTACCCCTCTCTCCATTTCCAACTATCTCGCTTGCCCCGTTTCTCACTCTGCTTCCCCCTCTCTTCTCCCTTCCCCCTCTCTTCTCCCTTCCCCCTCTCATCTCCCTTCCCCCTCTCTCCCCTCACTCTCTCCCCTTCCCTTTCTCCTCCCCCTCGCTCTCTCTCCCCTTCCCACTCTTACACACTCGTTACCCTCTATATCTCACTCCTACACCCCTCTCTCACTCCTTCCACACTCTCTCCCCTTTCCCCATTCTTTCTCCCCTTCCTCCCCTCTTTCCTTCCCGCTTTCTCTCCCCTTCCCTCTCTCACTCGTTCCCCTCTCTCTCCCCTTCCTTCTCTCTATTCCCTTCTCACTCCACTGCCTCCTCCCTCTCCCTCTCTTTTCAATTCCATCTGACCCCTTCCCCCTCTCTCCCCTTCGCTCTCTCCCCTTCCCTCTCTCCGTTTCCCCCGCGAGAGACAGAGAGAAAGTGAGAGATAGTAAGAGAGACACAAAGGCAGAACATGTGATAGAGTGAGAGTGAGAGACAGAGAGACAGAGAGATTGGGACAGAGTGTGACTGAGTTGCCTTGGGATGTTTTACGACGTGAAAGACCCGATATATCGATGTTGAGAAGCCAATATTGAAGAGACGGAGGCAGGAGTCTGAGGGATGAGACACAATCTGAGCGTTTCACTGACCCCTCCTCATTCTTCAAACACAATTACTTTAAATCTGTGCCCCCTGGTTATTGACCCCTCTGCTAAGGGGAAATAGATCCTTCCTATCCACTCTATCCAGGCCCCTCATAATTTTAAATCTCCGCTCAGGCTCCTCTGTTCCAAGGAAAACAACCCCCAGCCGATCCAATCTTTCCTCATGGCTAAAGTTTTCCAGTCCTGGCAACATCCTGGTAAATCTCCTCTGCACCCTCTCCAGTGCAATCACATCCTTCCTGTAATGTGGTGACCAGAACTGCATGCAGTACTCCAGCTGTGGCCTAACCAGTGTTGTGTACAGTTCAAGCATAACCTCCCTGCTCTTGTATTCTATGCCTCGACTAATAAAGGCAAGTATTCCGTATGCCTTCTTAATCACCTTATCCACCTGGCCTGCTACCTTCAGAGATCTGTGGACCTGCACTCCAAGGTCCCACTGTTCCTCCACACTTCTCAGTGTCCTACGATTTAATGTGTATTCCCTTGCCTTGTTAGCCCTCCCCAAATGCATGACCTCACACCTCTCTGGATTAAATTCCATTTACCACTGTTCTGCCCACCTGACCAGTTCATCGATATCTTCCTGCAGTCCACAGCTTTCTTCTTCATTATCAACCCCACGGCATATTTTTGTATCATCTGCAAACTTCTTAATCATACCCCCCTATATTCAAGTCTAGATCATTGATGTATACCACAAAAAGCAAGGGACCCAGTACTGAGCCCTGTGGAACCCCACTGGAAACATCCTTCCCATCACAAAAACATCCATCAACCATTACCCTTTGCTTCCTGACTCTGACAATTTTGGCTCCAACTTGCCACTTTGCCCTGGATCCCATGGGCTTTTACTTTTGTGACCAGTCTGCCATGTGGGACGTTATCGAAAGCTTTGCTAAACTCCATCTACACTACATCATACACACTGCCCTCATCAACCCTCCTGGTTACCTCCTCGAAAAATTCAATCGTTAGTCAGACAGGAACTTCCCTCAACAAATCCGTGCTGACTGTCCCTGATTAACCCGTGTCTTTCTAAATGTAGATTTATCCTGTCCTTCAGGAGTTTTTCCAATAATTTGCCCACCACGGAGGTTAGGCTGACTGGTCTGTCATTACTCGGTCTATCCCTTTCTCCCTTCTTAAACAAAGGTACCACCTTCGCAGTCCTCCAGTCCTCTGGTACCACACTTGAAGCCAGAGAGGATTGGAAAATGATGGTCAGAGCTTCTGCTATTTCCTCCTTTGCTTCGCTCAACAGCCTGGGATACATTTCATCCGGGCCTGGAGACTTATCCACTTTCAGAGCTACTAAACCCCGGAGGAAGGGGTAGCAGGGAGGAGGGGTAGTGCGGGGGTGGAGCGGGGAGGGCAGGGATGGGGGGTGGGGCGGAGTGGGAATAATCTCTTTCACACAGCCGACACAGACACGATGGGCCGAATGGCCCTCCTTGTGTGCTGTAAGATTCTGTGAATGTTCAGGGATGTTCACTTTCACTCCCTCTCTCCCCTTCCCCTTTCTCCACTTTCCCTCTCTCTCTCCCCTTCCACTCTCGACTCACCCACTCTTTCTCACTCCTTCCCTCTCTCCCCTTAACCTCTCTTTCCCCTCCACCTCTCTCTCCCCTTATCCCGCACTCTCTCCCCTTCCCCCTCTCTCTCACTTCTTCCACTCTCTCTTTTCCCTTCCCCTGTCTTTCCCAAAACAGGTTGCTGCAGAGCTCAGGTGTTGGAGCACTGGTCTTTTAAACGAGGGATCGTGAGTTCAAATCTCACTGGGGTCTATTCAAAATTTGTTTAGTATTTCAATACCAGTCATTCTTTCCCACTTTTCAGATTCTCCCCCTGCCCCTCTCTTTCCCTTTCCCCTCACCTCTCACTTGCTTGTTCGCCTCTCTCTCTCCCCTTCTCCTATCAATTTCACTCCTTCTCCCTCTCTCCACTTAATCACATTTTCCCCTCTCTGCTGCTCTCTCTTTCCATCGCATTGCAACCCCTTCTTCATCTTTTTACCCACTCTCTCATCCCTTCCCCTCCCTCTCTTTCCCCTTCCACTCTCTCTTTTCCCTTCCCCTCTCTTTCCTGCTCCTTCCCCTGTCTTTCCCAGAGCAGGTGGCTCCATAGCTCAGTTTTGGTCTCCTAATCTGAGGAAGGACATTCTTGCTATTGAGGGAGTGCAGCGAAGGTTCACCAGACTGATTCCCTGGATGGCAGGACTGACATATGAGGAGAGACTGGATCGACTGGGCCTGTATTCACTGGAGTTTAGAAGAATGAGAGGGGGTCTCATTGAAACGTATAAAATTCTGATGGGACAGGACAGGTTAGATGCTGGAAGAATATTCCCAATGTTGGGGATGTTCAGAACCAGGGGACACAGTGTAAGGATAAGGGGTAAGCCATTTAGGACCGAGATGAGGAGAAACTTCTTCACTCAGAGAGTTGTTAACCTCTCCTTCTCCTGCTTTCTCCATCACTCCACATTCTACCTCTTTTTAATCTTTCCCGCTCTCTCGCTTTCCCCGTTTCTCTTTATCACTCATTCCCCTCTCTCTCCCCCTCCCCGCTCTCTCCCCTTCCCCACTCTCTCCCCTTCCCCTCCCCTTCCCCACTCTCTCCCGTTCCCCTCTCTCTCCCCTTCCCCACTCTCTCCCCTTCCCCACTCTCTCCCCCTCCCCGCTCTCTCCCCTTCCCCACTCTCTCCCCTTCCCCTCCCTTTCCCCTCTCTCCTCTTGCCCCTCTCTCCCCTTCCCCCCTCTCTCCCCTTCCCCCATCTATCCCCTTCCCCCCTCTCCCCTTCCCGCTCTTAAACACTCGTTACTCTCACTCTCACCCCAACCCCTCTCTCCCTTCCCCCTCTCTCCCATTCACCGCGCTCTCACACCTTCACCCACTCTCTCCCCTTCCCCCTCTCTCTCTCACTCCTACCCCTCTCTTTCCTCTTCCCCTCTCTCTCACTCCTTCCACTCTCTCTTTTCCCTTCCTCTCTCTTTCCTGCTCCTTCCCCTGCATTTCCCAGCGCAGGTGGCTCCATAGCTCAGGGGTTAGAGCACTGGTCTAGTAAACCAGGGGTCGTGAGTTCAAATCTCACTGGGGCCTACTCAAAACTAGCTGAGTATTTAAATTTAAGTTTACGTCAATTAACAAGGTGTTTAATTATAAATATTAAACAGCTCCAAGACCAGACCTGGAACAAAACTCTCTCCTGTTCTCCTTACCCGTCCTTTCCCTTTCTCCCTCTCTCCCTGGTTTCCCCATCACTACACATTCTGTCTCTTTTTACTCTTTCCCGCTTTGGAGACCGAACCTGGAACAACAGGCACCCCTCTCCTCTTCTCATCTCTTTTACACTCTCTCTCCCCTTCCAAATCTCTCTCTCCCTTCCCCATCACGACCCGTGCTACATCTTTTTACCCCTCTCTGCCTTTCCCACTGTCTCGCTTTCCTCGTCTCCCACTCATTCGCCTCTTCATCCTTCCCCCTCCCTCGCCTCACCCTCTCCCCTTCCCCCTCTCTCTCCTTCCGTCTCTCACAATCCTTCCTCTCTCTCTCTCCTTTCCCTCTCTCCATCCCTTCCCCCCTCTCTCCCCTTCTCCTCCCTGTCTCCCCTTCCCCCTCTCTCTTACTCCTTCCCCTCTCTCCCCTTCCCCTTCCCGTCTCTCTGCTTCCCCTCTCTCATTCCCCTTCAGCTCTCTCCCCTTCCCCACTCTTTCTCACTCCTTCCCCCTCTCTTCCCTTAACCACTCTTTCCGCTCTCTCTTTCCATCGCATTACGACCGTTCTACATCTTTTTACCCCATCCCCTCTCTCTCCCCTTCCCCTCTCTCTCCCGTTCCCCTCTCTCTCCTTCCCCACTCTCTCCCATTCCCCTCTCTCTCCCCTTCCCCTCTCTCTCCCCTTCCCCTCTCTCTCCCGTTCCCCTCTCTCTCCCCTTCCCCACTCTCTCCCGTTCCCCTCTCTCTCCCCTTCCCCGATCTCTCCCCTTCCCCACTCTCTCCCCTTCCCCACCCTCTCTCTAACTCCTTTCCCTTCCCTCTCATTCCCTCTCTCTCTCCCCTTTCACTTTCTTTTCCCTTCCACTCTCTTTTCCTTTCCCTGTCTTTCCCAGAGCAGGTGTCTCCATAGCTCAGTTTTGGTCTCCTAATCTAAGGAAGGACATTCTTGCAATTGAGAGAGTGCAGTGAAGGTTCACCAGACTGATTCCTGGCATGGCTGGACTGACATATGAGGAGAGATTGGATCAACTGGGCCTTTATTCACTGGAATTTAGAAGGATGAGAGGGGATCTCATAGAAACGAAGGAAATTCTGATGGGACTGGACAGGTTAGATGCAGGAAAAATGTTCCCGATGTTGGGGAAGTCCAGAACCAGGGGACACAGTCTAACGATAAGGGGTAGGCCATTTAGGACCGAGATGAGGAGAAACTTCTTCACTCAGAGAGTTGTTAACCTGTGGAATTCCCTGCCGCAGAGAGTTGTTGATGCCAGTTCATTGGGTATATTCAAGAGGGAGTTAGATATGGCCCTTACGGCTAAAGGGATCGAGGCGTATGGAGAGAAACCAGGAAAGGGGTACTGAGGTGAGTGATCAGCCATGATCTTATTGAATGAGGGTGCAGGATCGAAGGGCCGAATGGACGACTCCTGCACCTATTTTCTCTTTTTGGATGTTTCAGGGATTGGAGCACTGGTAATGTAAACCAGGAGTCGTGAGTTTAAATCTCACTGGGGCCGACTCAAAATGAGCTCAGTATTTAAATTCACCGTCAATTAACAAGGGGTTTAATTATAAACATTAAACAGCACCGAGACTGACCCTGGAACAACAGGCTCCCCTCACACCCTTCCCCCTCTCCTCTTCTCGTCTCTCTTACACTCTCTCTCCCTTTTTCCCCACTCGATCTCACTCATTCACCCTCTCTTTCCCCTTCCCCTCTCTCTCCTTCTCCTGTCTCATTCTCTCCATCCCCTCTCTCTCCTTCCCCTGTCTCATTCACCACTTCTCCTCTATCCACTTCCCCTGTCTCATTCTCCCCTTCCCCTCTCTCTCCACTCTCCCCTTCCCTCTCTACTTTCATTCTCTCACTCCCTCCCCTCTCTCTCCTTCCTTCCTCCTCTATCTTCCCTCTCTCTCCCCCTCCCCCTCTCTCCCCTACCCACTCTCTCCCCTGCCCCCTCTCCCTTTTAACTCTCCCTCTCCCCTTCCCCTATCTTCCCTCCCCTCTCTCCTCTCTCTCACTTTTCCCTTTCTTTTCAGATTCTCCCCATTTTCCCTCTCTCTCCCCTGCCCCCTCTCCCTTTTCACTCTCCCTCTCTCGCGTTCCCATCTCTCCCCCCTTCCTCTCTCTCACTCCTTCCCTCTCTCTCCCCTTCCCACTCTCTGTCACTTCTGCCCCTTCTCTCCCCTTCCCCTCCCTCCCCTTCCCCTGCCTCTCTCTCCCCTTCCCCCTCTCTCTCACTCCTTCCACTCTCTCTTTTCCCTTCCCCTCTCTTTCCTGTTTCTTCCCCTGTCGCTCCTGGAGCAGGTAGCTCCATAGCTCAGGGATTGGAACACTGGTCAAATAAACCATGGGTTGTGGGTTCAAATCTCACTGAGGCCGACTCAAAGTAAACTCAGTATTTAAATTTGCTGTCAGTTAACAAGGTTTTTAATTAGAAATATGAAACAGCTCCAAGACTGATTCTGGATCAACAGGCTCATTTCTCTTCCACTCTCTCTCCCCTTCCAAATCTCTCTCTCCCTTCCCCATTCTACATCTTTTTCTCGCTATCTCCTTTTCTCCGTCTCTCACTCATTACCCTCTCTCCCCTTCCCCCTCCCTCCCCCCACACTCTTTCACTTCCCTGCCTCTATCTCACCTTCTCTCTCTCTCCTGCCTCTCTCTCTCTCCTCCCTCTATCACTCCTTTCCCTCTCTCCCTCCTTTCGCTCTCTCCCTCCCTTCCACTCTCCCTCACTTCCACTCTCTCTCTCCCCAGCTCCTTCCCCTGTCTTTCCCAGAGCAGGTGCCCTCCTGTCTCTCTCTATCCTTTCCCTTTCCTTTGAGATCCTCCCCTTCTCTCTCTTCTTCCCCTCCCTCTCTTTCCCCTTCCCCTCTCTCTTCCATCTTTCCTACTCCTTCCCCTCTCTTCCCCCTTCTACATTCTCCCCGCCTTTCTCTCTCTCCCCTTCCTCTCCCTGTCTCCCCTTCCCCCTCACTCTCACTCCTTCCCCCCTCTCTCCCCTTACCCTCTCTTTCGCACTCCTTCCCCCTCTCTTCCCTTAACCTCTCTTTCCCTTCCCTCGCTCTCTCCCCTGCCCCTCTCTTTCTCACAGTCTCCACTTCCCTCTCTCTCTCTCTCCCCTTCCCCTCCCTCTCTCTCCCATTCCCCCTCTCTCTCACTCCTTCCACTCTCTCTTTTCCCTTCCCCTGTCTTTTAAAAAACAGGTGGCTCCATAACTCAGGTGTTAGAACACTGGTCTTGTCAACCATGGGTCGTAAATTCAAATCTTACTGGGGTCGACTCAAAATTAGTTTAGTATTTAAATACCAGTCTCTCCCTCCTCCCTATTCTTCCCCACTTTTCAGATTCTCCCCCTACCCCTCTCTCTCACTTTCCCTTTTCCCTCACCTCTCACTCGTTTGTTTGCCTCTCTCTCTCCCCTTCTCCTATCTATTTCACTCCTTCCCCTCTCTCCCTCTCTCTCTCTCCCCGCCCCTTCCACACTTTCTCTCACTCCCACTTCCCATTTCTCTCACATGCCTGCCTTTCTCTCACTCCTTCTCCCTCTCTCCCCTAACCACTCTTTCTCCTCTCTGCTGCTCTCTCTTTCCATCGCTTTACGACCCGTTCTACATCTTTTTACCCCACTCTCTCCATTCCCCTCCCTCTCTTTCCCCCTTCCCCTCTCTCTCTCCCCTTCCCCTTCCCCTCTCTCTCTCTCCTTCCCCTTCCTCTCTCTCCCCTACCCTCTCTCTCTCCCATTCTACTCTCTCTTTTCCCTTCCCCTCTCTTTCCTGCTCCTTCCCCTGTCTTTGCCAGTACACTTGGCTCCATAGCTCAGGGGTTAGAGCACTCTCTAGTAAATCTCACTGGGCCTATTTAAAATTAGCTCAGTAGTTAATTCACCGTCAATTAACAAGGGGTTTAATTATAAATATTAAACATGCTCCGAGACCAACCCTGGAACAACAGGCTCCCCTCACACCATTCCCCCTCTCCTCTTCTCATTCTCTCTTACACTCTCTCTCTCCCTTCCCCATCATGACCCGTTTCTACATCTTTTTACCCCTCTCTCCTTTCCCACGATCCGCTTTCCCCATCTCTCACTCATTCCCCTCTCTCTCCCTCCCCCTCCTCCTTTCACCTTCCCCTCTCTCTCACATCTTCCCCTCTCTCTCACCCGTTCCTTCTCTCTCCTCCCCATTCCTCCCCTCACTCTCCCTTCCCCTCTCTCTCTCCTTACCCTCTCCCCTCCCCTCCCTCTCTCCCTTCCCCTCTCTCTCCTTCCCCATCTCTCTCCTTCCCCTGTCTCTCCCCTTCCCCCCTCTCTTCTCCCCTTCCTCCCTCTCTCCCCTTCCCTCTCTCTCTCCCATTCCGCTCTCTCTCTCCCCTTCCCCCCTCTCTCTCGCCTTACCCCCTCTCTCTCCTCTTCCCCACTCTCTCCCCTTCCCCCTCACTCTCCCCTTCCACTTTCTCTCTCCCCTTCACCTCTCTCTCTCTCCTTTCCCTCTCTCACTCCCCATTCCCTCTCTCTCCTTCCCCTCTCTCTCCTTCCCTACTCCCTCTCTCCCCTTCCCCCTCTCTCCTCTTCCCCACTTTCTCCCCTTCCCCCGTCCCTCTTCCCTTCCCCCTCTCTCTCCCCCCTTCCCCCTCTATCTCTCTGCTTCCCTTTCTATCTCTCCCCTTCCCCTCTCACTCACTCCTTCCCCCTGTCTCCAATCCTCTCCCTCCTCTCTTTCTCTCTTTCCTTCACTCTCACTCTCCCCTTTCCCATTAGACTCTCCCCCTCTGTCCTGTTCGCCCCTCTCTCCCATACCACCTCTCTCCCATACCCACTCTCTCCCCATCTCTCCTCTTCCCCACTCTCTCTCCCCTTCCCCCCTCTTTCCCCCTTGCCCCCCTCTCCCTTTCCCACTCTGAAACACTTGTTTCCCCGTCTCTTGCTCCTACCCCTCTCTCCCTCCCCCCTCCCTCGCCTCACCCTCTCTCCTTCCCACTCTCTCCCCGTCTCCTCCCTCTCTTTCCCCTCTCTGTAGCGGGTGGTTTGGGGGTCAGGTTGACCTCTGAGCTTCTGAGTGGCTCGAATCACTCCCACTCCCTCGATTCTAGACCCTGGGTTTATTGAGGGATGTGACAAAGTGCAACAACAACTGATTTTGGTGCAAGAAACTGTGATTTTATTCCAGAAAGAAAGTTACAATATTCAGTGAATGTCAAAATCTCACAATCTCAAAATGGGGAAGACTTTAATACGTACACAAGAAGAGATCCAGCAGAAGAACACCTCCCACCTCCCTGTCCCACTCTCTAGCTAAGTTCGACTCTGGGGTAACAGGGATAATGCTCCCCAATCCTTCCTTTGACAGTTGACGGTGGTTTGTGATTTCGGGGTACGCTGGGCCTGGCAGGTTCTGCTTGCCGTACCCTGAACGTAGGCGAGGCCTTCTTACCGAGTTTTCTTCAGTTGGGTTGTGTCCGCTGATGCGGTCGGGTGCGTTTTGGATCTATGGGGTAAGTGCCCACTTTTCTCTTGCAGAGCTAGAGTTTTGGGTTACTTTAGGTCAAGTTTTGCCCGTCGGTAGGTCAGGAACAGATTGTAGAGTGGAAAACCTTCAAATCTCCGGTTTTCTTCCGAGTTGGTTCTGGTCGAAATCTGTCGGTCACGGTGCCTCAATATTACCAAGTTGGTTCTTGGTAATGGTTCATTGATGATTTCGTCAGGCTCTTGATGCCGTGACGTGTCCGATGATGCCGGGGATCACTGAAGGCCAACTTCTTCTGTCTTCACTATGGTGGTCTGTGGTAGAATCATAGAAACATAGAAAATAGGAGCAGGAGTAGGCCATTCGGCCCTTCGAGCCTGCACCGCCATTCAATAAGATCATGGCTGGTCATTCCCTCAGTACCCCTTTCCTGCTTTCTCTCCATATCCCTTCATCCCTTTAGCCGTAAGGGCCATATCTAACTCCCCCTTGAATATATCCAAAGAACTGGCCTCAACAGCTCTCTGCGGCAGGGAATTCCACAGGTTAACAACTCTCTGGGTGAAGAAGTTTCTCCTCATCTCGGTCCTAAATGGCTTACCCCTGATCCTTAGACTGTGTCCCCTGGTTCTGGACTTCCCCAACA
Organism: Pristiophorus japonicus; assembly: GCF_044704955.1. Taxonomy (NCBI): domain Eukaryota; kingdom Metazoa; phylum Chordata; class Chondrichthyes; family Pristiophoridae; genus Pristiophorus; species Pristiophorus japonicus. Next base: position 213,919 of record NW_027254495.1, read on the forward strand.
TCAGGAACATTCTTCCTGCATCTAACCTGTCCCGTCCCGTCAGAATTTTATACTTTTCTATGAGATCCCCTCTCATTCTTCTAAACGCCAGTGAATAAAGGCCCAGTCAATCCAGTCTCTCCTCATATGTCAGTCCTGCCATCCAGGGAATCAGTCTGGTGAACCTTCGCTGCACTCCCTCAATAGCAAGAACGTCCTTCCTCAGATAAGGAGACCAAAACTGAACTCAATACTCCAGGTGAGGCCTCACCAACGCCCTGGACAACTGCAGTAAGACCTCCCTGCTCCTATACTCAAATCCCCGAGCTATGAAGGCCAACATACCATTTGTCCATTCTCCCTCCCCGCCCCCAGACAAACCTCCCTCTCACTCTCCCCGACAAACCTCCCTCTCACTCTCCCCGACAAACCTCCCTCTCACTCTCCCCGACAAACCTCCCTCTCACTCTCCCCGACAAACCTCCCTCTCAATCTCCACGACAAACCTCCCTCTCACTCTCCCCGACAAACCTCCCTCTCACTCTCCCCGACAAACCTCCCTCTCACTCTCCCCGACAAACCTCCCTCTCACTCTCCCCGACAAACCTCCCTCTCACTCTCCCCGACAAACCTCCCTCTCACTCTGCCCCCACCCCCCGCCAGTAACCAAGGCCCGTTGCCGCCCGAAGCTCTCCTGCAGCCGCCACCCACCGATGACCCAAACCTCGCCGCCCGCGGTATAATTGAGTGCGACAATCCGCAGAGAGCCTGGGCCCGCCCCAGGCCGCTCCTAACCCGCGGTGTCAGTGAGTGAGACAGTCCGCAGGGAGCTGTGAATAACCTACTGACTGAAAAACAGGGCCTCAATTATACTTTGAGAGGCTCCTAATCTACGCACCAACTCGAGCCGGGTGCCTTGTTTCAGTTTTGGCGGGCTCGGTAAGTCTTGGCAGGTTCGTTACTGGTAACTTGATTGAAAATGTGTCAATTGTTGAAATTATCTTTGGTTTTGGGTCATAGAAACATAGAAAATAGGTGCAGGAGTAGGCCATTCGGCCCTTCGAGCCTGCACCGCCATTCAACACGATCATGGCTGATCATTCCCTCAGTACCCCTTTCCTGCTTTCTCTCCATACCCCTTGATCCCTTGATCCAGTCTCTCCTCATATGTCAGTCCAGCCATCGCTGGAATCAGTCTGGTGAACCTTCGCTGCACTCCCTCAATAGCAAGAACGTCCTTCCTCAGATTACGAGTCCAAAACTGTACATTCCAGGTGAGGCCTCACCAAGGCCCTGTACAACTGCAGTAAGACCTCCCTGCTCCTATACTCATTTCCCCTCGCTATGAAGGCCAACATACCATTTGCCTTCACAATTTGTTGGAGTTAGTTTCTGGTGTCGAGTTGACTGCCTGGGTCCCAGCTTTCTGTGCAGGCCGGAAAGGTGATTAGCATTATGCATGTGTTGCATGGGTTTTTGTGCTTGGATTGAAACTGTATTTTCCTTCGATCGATTGTTGAAATGTAAATGTCTTGTCGGGGCAGGTTTCGAGGGTAAACAGTTCCCCAGACAATTTGATGAGCTCCAATATACCCAGACAGCTTGATTAGCTCCAATATCCAAACTGGCCTTTCAGAGTTTGAACCCACCCATCCTCTTCTCATCTCTCTTACACTCTCTCTCCCCTTCCAAATCTCTCTCTCCCTTCCCCATCACGACCCGTTCTACATCTTTTTACCCCTCTCTCCCTTTCCCGCTATCTCGCTTTCCCCATCTCTCACTCATTCCCCTCTTCATCCTTCCCCTTCTCTCCCCTCACCCTCTCTCTCCCCTTCCCCTCTCTCTCCCCTTCTCCCCATCTCTCCCCGTCCCATTTATTTCCCACTCCTTCCCGCTCTCTCTCTCCCCTTCCCTCTCTCCCCGCCTTCCACTCACTCTCCCCATCTCCTCCCTCTCTCTGTCCTTCCCCCTCTCTCTCTCCTGCCCCTCTCTCTCCCCTTCCGTCTCTCACAATCCTTCCTCTCTCTCTCTCCTTCCCTCTTTCACTCCTTTCCCTCTCTCCCTCCCTTCCACTCTCTCTTCCCTTCCCCCCCTCTCTCTCACTCCTTTCCATCTCTCTCGCCTTCCCCTCCCTGTCTACCCTTCCCCCCTCTCTCCCCTTCCCCTTCCTGTCTCTCCACTTCTCCTCTCTCTCTCCCCTTCTGCTCTCTCCCCTTCCCCACTCTTTCTCGCTCCATCCCCCTCTCTTCCCTTAACCACTCTTTCCCCTTCCCTCTCACACTCCCCTTCCCCTCTCTCTTCCTCCCTGTCTCCCCTCCCCCGCTCTTTCCTGCTCCTTCCCCTGCCTTTTGCAGAGCAAGTGGCTCCATAGCTCAGGGGGTTAGAGCACTGGTTTAATAAATCAGGAGTCGTGTGTTCAAATTGCACTGGGGCCTACTCAAAATTAGTTTGTATTTAAATATGTGACTCTTGTTTCTAATGCACTTTTCCCCTTCTCCCTTTCTCTCTTTCACACTCCCCTTCAGCTCTCTTTCTCTCTCGGCCCCCCCCATCCCCACTGTCTCTCTCCCCATCATAAAAAGTTACTGCACAAGATAAAAGTTCATGGGTTTGGCGGTAATATATTAGCATGGATGGAGGATTGGCTAACGCACAGAGAACAGAGAGTCGGGATAAATGGTTCATTCTCGGGTTGGCAAACAGTAACTAGTGGTGTGCTGCAGGGATCAGTGCTGGGACCCCAACTATTTACAATCTATATTAATGACTTGGAAGAAGGGACTGAGTGTAACGGAGCCAAGTTTGCTGACGATACAAAGATGGGAGGAAAAGCAATGTGTGAGGAGGACACAAAAAATCTGCAAAAGGACATAGACAGGCTAAGTGAGTGAGCAAAAATTTGGCAGGTGGGGTATAATGTTGGAAAGTGTGAGGTCATGCACTTTGGCAGAAAAAAATCAAGGTGCAAGTTATTATTTAAATGGAGAAAGATTGCAAAGTGCTGCAGTACAGCGGGACCTGGGGTTACTTGTGCATGAAACACAAAAGGTTAGTATGGAGGTACAGCAAGTGATCAGGAAGGCCAATGGTATCTTGGCCTTTATTGCAAAGGGGATGGAGTATAAAAGCAGGGAAGTCTTGCTACAGTTACACAGGGTATTGGTGAGGCCACACCTGGAGTACTGCGTGCAGTTTTGGTTTCCATATTTATGAAAGGATATACTTGCTTTGGGGACAGTTCAGAGAAGGTTCACTCGGTTGATTCCGGGGATGAGGGGGTTGACTTATGAGGAAAGGTTGAGGAGGTTGGGCCTCTACTCATTGGAATTCAGAAGAATGAGAGGTGATCTTATCGAAACGTGTAGGTTTATGAGGCGGCTCGACAAGGTGGATGCAGAGAGGATGTTTCCACTGATGGGGGAGACTAGAACTAGGGGGCATGGTCTTAGAATAAGGGGCCGCCCATTTAAAACTGAGATGAGGAGGAATTTCTTCTCTCGGAGGGTTGTAAATCTGTGGAATTCTCTGCCTCAGAGAGCTGTGGAAGCTGGAACACTGAATAAATTTAAGACAGAAATAGACAGTTTCTTAACCGATAAGGGGATAAGGGGATAAGGGGGCGGGTGAGGAAGTGGAGCTGAGTCCATGATCGGATCAGCCATGATCGTATTAAATGGCGGAGCAGGCTCGAGGGGCCGTATGGCCGACTCCTGCTCCTATTTCTTGTGTTCTTATCCCCTCCCTCTCTTTCCCCTCCCGCCTCTCTCTCACTCCTTCCCTCTCTTTCTCCGCTCTCCCTGTTTCCTCCTCCCAGTCTCCCCTTCTCCTCTCTCTCTCTCACTCCTTCCCCCTGTCTCCCACTCCTTCCCCTCTCTCTCCTCCCATTCCACACTCTCAATCTCCATTCCCTCCCTCTCTTTCCCCACGCCCCTTTCTCTTTTCCCTCTCCCTCTCCCTTTCCTCTCTCACTTCCTCCCTGTCTCCACTTCGCCCTCTCTCTCACTCACTCCTTCCCCACTGTCTTCCCTTCCCCCAATCTCTCACTCCTTCCACTCTCTCTTTTCCCTTTCCTGCTCCTTCCCCTGTTTTTTCTAAAGCAGGTGACCCCGTAGCTCAGGTGTTAGAGCACTGGTCATATACACCAGGGGACGTGGGTACAAATTTCACTGTGGCCTACTCAATATTAGTTTAGTATTTAAATACCAGTCTCTCCCTCCTCCCTATTCTTTCTGACTTTTCAGATTCTCCCCCTAACCCACCCTCTATCCCCTTCCCCCTCTCTCTCACTCCTTCCCCTGTCTTTCCCAAAAGCAGGTGGCTCCATAGCTCAGTTTTGGTCTCCTAATCTGAGGAAGGACGTTCTTGCTATTGAGGGAGTGCAGCGAAGGTTCACCAGACTGATTCCAGGTATGGCAGGACTGACATATTACGAAAGACTGGATCGACTGAGCCTTTATTCACTGGAGTTTAGAAGGATGAGAGGGGTTCTCATCGAAACGTATAAAATTCTGACGGGATTGGACAGGTTAGATGCAGGAAGAATATTCCCGATGTTGGGGAAGTCCACAACCAGGGGTCACACAGTCAAAGGATAAGGGACCGAGATGAGGAGAAACTTCTTCACTCAGAGAGTTGTTAACCTGTGGAATTCCCTGCCGCAGAGAGTTGTTGATACCAGTTCATTGGATATATTCAAGAGGGAGTTAGATGTGGCCCTTACGGCTAAAGGGATCAAGGGGTATGGAGAGAAAGCAGGAAAGGGGAACTGAGAGAATGATCAGCCATGATCATATTGAATGGTGGTGCAGGCTCGAAGGGCCGAATGGCCTATTCCTGCACCTATTTTCTATGTTTCTATGTTTCAGGGATTGGAGCACTGATCTTGTAAACCAAGAGTCGTGAGTTTAAATCTCACTGGGGCCGACTCAAAATTAGCTCAGTATTTAATTTCACCGTCAATTAACAAGATCTTGAATGATAAATATTAAACAGCTCTGAGACCGACCCTGGAACAACAGGATCTCGTCTCTCTCTCCCTTCCCCATCACGCCCTGTTCTACATCTTTTTACCCCTCTCTCCCTTTCCCGCTATCTCGCTTTCCCCGTCTCTCACTCATTCCCCTCTCTCACCTTCTCCGGTTCCCCTCTCTCCCCTCTCTCTCCTCTCTCTCTCTATTCTCCCTTTCTTTTCGGATTCTTTCCATTCTCCCCCTCTCTCCACTTCCTTTCTCTCTCCCCTGTCTCCTCCCTCTCTCACCTTCACATCTCTCTCTCCTTCCTCTCTCTCTCTCCCATTACCCTCTGTCTCCCCTTCCCCTCTCTCTCACTCCATCCACTCTCTCTTTTCCCTTTCCCTCTCTTTCCAGCTCCTTCCCATGTTTTTCTCAGAGTAGGTGGCTTCATAGCTCAGGGGTTAGAGCACTGGTCTAGTAAACCTGGGGTCGTGGGTTCAAATCCCACTGGCGCCTACTCCAAATTAGTTTAAAATTTAAATTCACTGTCAATTAGCAGGGGCTTTAATTATAAATATTAAACAACTATGAGACTGACCCTGGAACAACAGACTCCACTCTCTCTCCCTTCCCCTTCTACATCTTTTTACCCCTCTCTCCCTTTTCCACTATCTAGCTTTCCCCGTCTCACTCATTCCCAACTCTCACCCTCTCCCTTCTCCCTTTCTTTACATATTCTCCCTCTCTCTCTCTCTCCCCTTCCCCGCTCGGTCTCACTCCTTCACCCTCTCTTTCCCCTTCCCCTCTCTCTCCGTCCCCTGTCTCATTCTCCCCTTCCCCTCTATCTCCTCTCTCCCCTTCCCCTCTCTCTACTCTCTCCCTTCCCCCTCTCTCTCCCCTACCCACTCTCTCCCCTGCCCCCTCTGCCTTTTCACTCTTCCTCTTCCCTTCCCCTATCTTCCCTCCCCTCTCTCCTCTCTCTCACTTTTCCCTTTCTTTTCAGATTCTCCCCATTCTCCCTCTCTCTCCCCTTCCTTTCTCATTCCCCTGTCTCCTCCCTCTCTCTCGCCTTCCCATCTCTCTCCCCTTTCTCTCTCTCACTCCTTCCCTCTCTCTCCCCATCCCCCCCTCTCTCACTCCTTCCACTCTCTCTATCCCTTCCCCTCTCTTTCCTGTTCCTTCTCCTGTCTTTTTTTAAAGCAGGTGACTCCATAGCTCAGGGGTTAGAGCACTGGTCTTGTAAACCAGCGGTTGTGAGTTCAAATCTCCCTGGGGCCGACTCAAAGTTTGTTCAGTATTTAATTCACTGTCAATTAACAAGGGCTTTATTTATAAATATTAAACAGCTCTGAGACCAAACCAGGAACAAAATTAGTGTTGTGTTTAAATTCACTGTCCATCATCTTTTGCCTCTGTCTCTCTCTCTTCTCCCTTTCAGATTGTTCCCCAATCTCTCTCTTGATAGAAAATAGGTGCAGGAGTAGCCCCTTTGAGCCAACTCTCTCCTTCCTCTTCCTCATTCAATGAGTTCATAGCTGAACATGCAACTTCAGTATCCCATTCCTGCTTTCTCTTGATCCCCCTAGTAGTAAGGACTACATCTAACTCCTTTTTGAATATATTTAGTGAATTGGCCTCAACTACTTTCTGTGGTAGAGAATTCCACAGGTTCACCACTCTCTGGGTGAAGAAGTTTCTCCTCATCTCGGTCCTAAATGGCTTACCCCTTATCCTTAGACTGTGTCCCCTGGTTCTGGACTTCCCCAACATCGGGAACATTCTTCCTGCATCTAACCTGTCTAAACCCGTCAGAATGTTATATGTTTCTAAGAGATCCCCTCTCATTCTTCTGAACTGCAGTGAATAAAGGCCCAGTCGATCCAGTCTTTCTTGATATGTCAGTCCCGCCATCCCGGGAATCAGTCTGGTGAACCTTCGCTGCATTCCCTCAATAGCAAGAACGTCCTTCCTCAAGTTAGGAGACCAAAACTGTCCACAATACTCCAGGTGTGGCCTCACCACGGCCCTGTACAACTGTAGTAACACCTCCCTGCCCCTGTACTCAAATCACCTCGCTATCTTACTCCTTCTCCCTCTTTCCCCTTAACCTCTCTTTCCCCACCCCACTCTCTCTCTCCCCTGCTCCCTCTCTCTTCCTCTCTGTCTCCACTTCCCCCACTCTCTCATTCCTTCCCCACTCTCTCCCCTTGCCCTTGGGTTCAAATCTCACTGGGGCCTACTCAAAATTAGCTTAGTATTTAAATTAACTCGAGCTTTAATTATAAATATTAACCACTCCGAGACCGACCCTGGAACTACAGGCTCTGTCTTGCCCCCTTCACCAATCTTTCTCACGCCTGAGTCTTCTCTCCGTTTCCCAGCTTCTGTGGGGGCTGTGGGGAAAGAACGGGGGGAGTGGGAATAATCTCTTTCACACAGCCGACACAGACACGATGGGCCGAATGGCCCTCCTTGTGTGCTGTAAGATTCTGTGAATGTTCAGGGATGAATCACTGAGAATGATTATTCGGGCCCCACCTCCTTGTTAACAATAGTAAGATGTAAACAGGAGCTGGTGTTACAGGTGGCTCCATAGCTCAGGGGTTAGAGCACTGGTCTTGTAAATCAGGGGTCATGAGTTCAAGCCTTACTGGGGCCTACTCAAAGTTAGCTCAGTATTTAATTCACTGTCAATTAACAAGGGCTTTATTTATAAATATTAAACAGCTCTGTGACCGATCCTGGAACAACAGGCTCATTTCTCGAACACTTTCTCTCCCCTTCCAAATCTCTCTCTCGATCTCATTTTCCCCGTCTCTCACTCATTCCCATCTCTCCCCTTTCCCCTCTCTCACTCCACCCTCTTTCCTTCCCCCTCACTCTCTATTCTTCTCCCTCGCTCTTCTCTCACTCCTTCCTCTCCTTCCACTCACTCTCCCCATCCGCTCCCTCTCTTTCCCTTCCCTGTCTCTGTCTCCCCTTCTCTCTCTCTCTCTCTCATTCCCTCTGTCACTCCTTTCCCTCTCTCCCTCCCTTCCACTCTCTCTCCCCTTCCACTCTCTCTCTCCCCAGCTCCTTCCCCTGTCTTTCTCAGAGCAGGTGCCCTCCTGTCTGTCTCTCCTTTCCCTTTCCTTTGAGATTCTCCCCTTCTCTCTCTTCTTCCCCTCCCTCTCTTTCCCTTTCCCTCTCTCTTCCCTCTTTCCTACTCCTTCCTCTCTCTTCCCCCTTCTACATTCCTCCTCGCCTCTCTCTCCCCTTCCTCTCCCTGTCTCCCCTTCCCCCTCTCTCTCACTCCTTCCCCCCTCTCTCCCCTTCCCCCTCTCTCACTCCTTCCCCTCTCTCTCCCCTTCCCCCTCTCTCTCACTCCTTCCCCCCTCTCTCCCCTTCTCCTTTCTCTCCCTTTCCAGCTCTCTCACTCCTCCCCCCTCTCTCCCCTTCTCCTTTCTCTCCCTTTCCCACTCTTTCACTCCTACCCATCTCTCTCCCCTTTCGCTCTCTCCCCTTCCCCTCTCTTTCGCACTCCTTCCCTCTCTCTTCCCTTAACCTCTCTTTCCCCTTCCCTCGCTCTCTCCCCTGCACCTCTCTCTTTCTCCCAGTCCACTTCCCTCTCTCTCAATCCTTCCCCTCTCTACCCTTCCCCTCTCTCTCTCCTTCCCCCTCCCTCTCTCTTCCCTTCCCCCTCTCTCTCACTCCTTCCACTCTCTCTTTTCCCTTCCCCTCTCTTTCCTCCTACTTCCCCTGTATTTCCCACAGCATGTTGCTCCACAGCTCAGGGGTTAGAGCACTAGTCTAGTAAATCAGGGGTCGTGAGTTCAAATTTCACTGGGGCTTACTCCAAGTTAGTTTTGTATTTAAATATGTGACTCTCATTTCTTCCGCCTCTGCCTTTTAACTTTCCATCTCCTCTCGCTCACTTTTCCCTTTCCTTTCAGATTCACCCCTTCTCCCTTTCTCTCTCTCACTCTCCCCTTCAGCTCTCTTTCTCTCTCGCCCCCCCGCCCTCCTCCCACTCTCTCTCTCCCCATCATAAAAGGTTACTGCATGAGATAAAAGTTCACGGGGTTGGGAGTAATATATTTGCATGGATAGAGGGTTGGCTAATTAACAGAAAACAGAGAGTCGGGATAAATGGTTCAATCTCCGGTTGGCAAACAGTAACTAGTGGTGTGCTGCAGGGATCAGTGTTGGGACCCCAACTATTTACAATCTATATTAACGACTTGGAAGAAGGGACTGAGTGTAACGTAGCCAAGTTTGCTGACGAGACAAAGATGGGACGAAAAGCAATGTGTGAGGAGGACACAAAAAATCTGCAAAAGGACAGAGACATGCTAAGTGAGTGGGCAAAAATTTGGCAGATGGAGTATAATGTTGGAAAGTGTGAGGTCATGCACTTTGGCAGAAAAAAATCAAAGAGCAAGTTATTATCATCTCCACTCTAAACCTCCCCCCAATTACTTCAAATCTGTGCCCCCTGGTTATTGACTCCTCTGCTAAGGGGAAATAGGTCCTTCCTATCCACTCTATCCAGGCCCCTCATAATTTTATACACCTCAATTAAATCTCCCCTCAGGCTCCTCTGTTCCCAGGGAAACAACCCCAGCCTATCCAATCTTTCCTCATTGTTAAAATTCTCCAGTCCCGGCAACATCCTGGTAAATCTCCTCTGCACCCTCTCCAGTGCAATCACATCCTTCCTGTAATGTGGTGACCAGAACTGCACGCAGTACTCCAGCTGTGGCCTAACCAGTGTTGTATACAGTTCAAGCATAACCCCCTGCTCTTGTATTCTATGACTCGACTAATAAAGGCAAGTATTCCGTATGCCTTCTTAACCACCTCATCCACCTGGCCTGCTACCTTCATGGATCTGTGGACCTGCACTCCAAGGTCCCGTTGTTCTTCTACACTTCTCAGTGTCCTACCATTTAATGTGTATTCCCTTGCCTTGTTAGCCCTCCCCAAATGCATGACCTCACACCTCTCTGGATTAAATTCCATTTGCCACTGTTCTGCCCACCTGACCAGTTCATCGATATCTTCCTGCAGTCCACAGCTTTCTTCTTCATTATCAACCCCACGGCATATTTTTGTATCATCTGCAAACTTCTTAATCATACCCCCTATATTCAAGTCTAGATCATTGATGTATACCAACAAATCCGTGCTGACTGTCCCTGATTAACCTGTGTCTTTCTAAATGTAGATTTATTCTGTCCTTCAGGAATTTTTCCAATAATTTTCCCACCACGGAGGTTAGGCTCACTGGTCTGTCATTACTCGGTCTATCTCTTTCTCCCTTCGTAAACAAAGGTACCACCTTCGCAGTCCTCCAGTCCTCTGGTACCATGCTTGAAGCCAGAGAGGATTGGAAAATGATGGTCAGAGCCTCTGCTATTTCCTCTTTTGCTTTGCTCAACAGCCTGGGATACATTTCATCCGGGCCTGAGACTTATCCACTTTCAAAGCTGCTAAACCCCGGGGGAATGGCGGGAATGGGGGGGTGGGGATGTGGGAATAATCTCTCTCACAGAGCCAGCACAGGCACGATGGGCCGAATGGCCCTCCTTGTGTGCTGTAAGATTCTGTCAATGTTCAGGGATGAATCACTGAGAATGATTATTCGGGTCCCACCTCCTTGTTAACAATAGTCTGATGGAAACTGGAGCTGTTGTTACAGGTGGCTCCATAGCTCAGGGGTTAGAGCACAGGTCTTGTAAACCAGGGGTCGTGGTTTCAAATCTCACTGTGGATCTGTTCTAAAATAGCTCAGTATTTAAACTCACTGTCAATTAACAAAGTCTTTAACTATATATGTTTCACAGCTCTGAAACTGACTGAGAAACAACAATCTTTCCTTGTACACTTTCCCTTCTCTCTGCTTACCCTTTCTGAGTCTTTTTTCTCACGAACTTGCTTTCCCTGTCTCTCACTCTCCTTGCCCCTCTCCAACCTCTCTCCCCTCGCCCTCTTTCCCCTTCCCACTCTGACACACACGTTTCCCTCGATATCTCACTCCTGCACCTCTCTCGCAATCCTTTCTCCCCTTCTCCCCTTCCCTCTCTCGCTCGTTCCCCTCTCTCTCTCCCCTTTCCTTCTCTCTAGTCCCTTCTCACTCCACTGCCTCCTCCCTCTCCCTCTCTTTTCGTTTCTATCTGACCCCTTCCCTCTCTCCCTTTCCCCCTCTCTCCCCTTCCCTCTCTCCTTTCCCCCTCTCTCCCTTTCCCCCTCAAGAAACAGAGAGAAAGTGAGAGATAATAAGAGAGACACAAAGGGAGAACATGTGATAGAGTGAGAGTGAGAGATGGAGAGACAGATACACTGAGCGCGAGTAAGCGAGAGTTACAGAGAGAGAGTGAGAAAGAGAGAGAGAAAGAGAGACAGAGAGATTGGGGCAGAGTGTGACTGAGTTGCCTTGGGATGTTTTACTACGTGAAAGACCCGATATATCGATGTTGAGAAGTGAATATTGAAGAGACGGAGGCAGGAGTCTGGGGGATGAGACACAATCTGAGCGTTTCACTGACCCCTCCTCATTCTTCAAACACACAGCACTAACTGGGGAATGACCCACAGCCCAAGGCAGGTGGCTCCATAGCTCAGTGGTTAGAGCAGTGGATTAGTAATCCAGCGGTTGTGGGTTCAAATCTTACTGCGGCCTACTCAAAATTAGCTCAGTATTTAAATTCACTGTCAATTAACAAGGGCTTTAATTATAAATATTAAACAGTTCCCAGACTGACCCTGGAACCAGAGGTACCTTCTTGCCCCCTTCACCAATCTTTCTCACGCCTCATTCTTCTCTCCGTCTCCCAGTTTCTCACTCTGTCTCTCCGCTTCTGCCTTTCCCCTCTTTCACTCTCACCCCTTCTCCCTTTCTCTTTCTCTCTCTCATTGCCTGTCGCTCTGTCTCTCTCTCTCTGGAACAAAAGGCTCTCCTGTTTTTATGCTCTTTCGCTTTCCCCATTTCTCTTTCTCACTCATTCCCCTCTCTCTCCCCTTCTCCTCCCCTCACTCTCCCCTTCCCCTCTCTCTCCCCTTCTCCTTCCCTCACTCTCCCCTTCCCCTCTCTCTCTCTCCTTTCCCTCTCTCTCTCCCTCCCTCTCTCCCCTTTCCCCCCACTCTCCCCTTCCCCTCTCTCTCTCTCCCTTTCCCCTCTCTCACTTTCCCCTTTCCCTCTCTCTCTCCCCATCCCCTCTCTCTCCTTCCCCGTCTCTCTCCTTCCCCATCTCTCTCCTTCCCCTCTCTCTCCCCTTCCCCCCTCTCTTCTCCCCTTTCCCCTCTCTTTCTCCCCTTCCCCCTCTCTCCCCCCCTTCCCCCTCTATCTCTCCGCTTCCCTCTCTATCTCTCCCCTTCCCCTCTCGCTCACTCCTTCCCCTCTCCCCTTTTATTTTCTTCCCTCCTCTCTCTCTCCTCCCTCTCCTTCTCCCTCCCCTCCCCTGTCTCCAGTCTTCTCGCTCCCCCTCCCTCCTCCCATTCTCTCTTTCCCTCGCTCTCACTCTCCCCTTTCCCATCAGACTCTCCCCCTCTGTCCCATTCGCCCCTCTCTCCTACCCCCTCTCTCCCATACCCACCCTCTCCCCACTCTCTCCTCTTCCATCACTCTCTCCCCCCTCTATCCTCTTCCCCTTCCTCTCACTCCCCTTCCCCTTCTCTCTGTCTCCCCTTTCCCCTCTCTCTCTCCCCTTCCACTCTCTCTTTTCCCTTCCCCTCTCTTTCCTGCTCCTTCCAATGTCTTTCCCAGAGCAGGTGGCTCCATAGCTCAGTTTTGGTCTCCTAATCTGAGGAAGGAAGTGCTTGCTATTGAGGGAGTGCAGCGAAGGTTCACCAGACTGATTCCCGGGATGGCTGGAAGACATATGAGGAGAGACTGGATCAACTGGGCCTTTATTCACTGGAGTTTAGAAGAATGAAAGGGGATCTCACAGAAACGTATAAAATTCTGACGGGACTGGACAGGTTAGATGGAGGAAGAATGTTCCCGATGTTGGGGAAGTCCAGAACCAGGGGACACAGTCTAAGGATAAGGGATAAGCCATTTAGGACTGAGATGAGGAGAAACTTCTTCACTCAGAGAGTTGTGAACCTGTGGAATTCCCTGCCTCAGAGAGTTGTTGATGCCAGTTCATTGGATATATTCAAGAGGGAGTGAGATGTGGCCCTTGCGGCTAAAGGGATCAAAGCATATGGAGAGAAAGCAGGAAAGGGGTACTGAGGTGAATGTTCAGCCATGATCATATTGAAAGGTGGTGCAGGCTCGAAGGGCCGAATGGCCAACTCCTGCACCTATTTTCTATGTTTCTATGTTTCAGGGGTAAGAGCACAGGTCTTGTAAACCAGGAGTCGTGAGTTTAAATTAGCTCAGTATTTAAATTCACCGTCAATTAACAAGGGGTTTAATTATAAATATTAAACAGCTCCAAGACTGACCCTGGAACAACAGACTCTCCTCACACCCTTCCCCCTCTCCTCTTCTCGTCTCTCTCCCCTTCCAAATCTCTCTCTCCCTTTCCCATCATGACCCGTTCTACATCTTTTTATCCCTCTCTCCCTTTCCCACTATCTTGCTTTCCCCGTCTCTCACTCATTCCCCTCTCTCACCTTCTCCCGTTCCCCTCTCTCCCCTCCCTCCTCGCTCTCTCTCTTCTCCCTTTCTTTTCAGATTCTCCCTCTCTTTCCCCTTCCCCGCTCGGTCTCACTCCTTCACCCTCTATCTTCCCTCTCTCTCCCCTACCCACTCTCTCCCCTGCCCCCTCTCCCTTTACACTCTCCCTCTCCCCTTCCCCGATCTTCCCTCCCCTCTCTCCTCTCTCTCATTTTTCCCTTTCTTTTAAGATTCTCCCTCTCTCTCCCCTTCCTTTCTCTCTCCCCGTCTCCTCCCTCTCTCGCCTTCCCATCTCCCTCCCCTTTCTCTCTCTCACTCCTTCCCTCTCTTTCCCCTTCCCACTCTCTCTCACTCCTTTCACTCTCTCTTTTCCCTTCCCCTCTCTTTCCTGCTCCTTCCCCTGGCTTTCCCAGAGCACATGGTTCCATAGCTCAGGGGTTAGAGCACTGGTCTAGTAAACATGGGGCCGTGGGTTCAAATCTCACAAGGGCCTACTCAACATTAACTCAGTATTTAAAATTGCTGTTAATTAACAAAGTATTTAATTATAAATATTAAACAGCTCTGTGACCGACTGGAGCAACAGGCTCCCCGACAAACCTCCCTCTCACCCTCCCCGACAAACCTCCCTCTCACCCTCCCCGACAAACCTCCCTCTCACCCTCCCCGACAAACCTCCCTCTCACCCTCCCCGACAAACCTCCCTCTCACCCTCCCCGACAAACCTCCCTCTCACTCTCCCCGACAAACCTCCCTCTCACTCTCCTCGACAAACCTCCCTCTCACTCTCCCCGACAAACCTCCCTCTCACTCTCCCCGACAAACCTCCCTCTCACTCTCCCCGACAAACCTCCCTCTCACTCTCCCCGACAAACCTCCCTCTCACTCTCCCCGACAAACCTCCCTCTCACTCTCCCCGACAAACCTCCCTCTCACTCTCCCCGACAAACCTCCCTCTCACTCTCCCCGACAAACCTCCCTCTCACTCTCCCCGACAAACCTCCCTCTCACTCTCCCCGACAAACCTCCCTCTCACTCTCCCCGACAAACCTCCCTCTCACTCTCCCCGACAATCCTCCCTCTCACTCTCCCCGACAAACCTCCCTCTCACTCTCCCCGACAAACCTCCCTCTCACTCTCCCCGACAATCCTCCCTCTCACTCTCCCCGACAAACCTCCCTCTCACTCTCCCCGACAAATCTCCCTCTCACTCTCCCCGACAAACCTCCCTCTCACTCTGCCCCCACCCCCCGCCAGTAACCAAGGCCCGTCACCGCCCGAAGCTCTCTTGCAGCCGCCACCCACCGATGACCCAAACCTCGCCGCCCGCGGTATAATTGAGTGCGACAATCCGCAGAGAGCCTGGGCCCGCCCCAGGCCGCTCCTAACCCGCGGTGTCAGTGAGTGAGACAGTCCGCAGGGAGCTGTGAATAACCTACTGACTGAAAAACAGGGCCTTGATTATACTTTGAGAGGCTCCTAATCTACGCACCAACTCGAGCCGGGTTCCTTGTTTCAGTTTTGCCGGGTTCGTTAAGTCTTGGCAGGTTCGTTACTGGTAACTTGATTGAAAATGTGTCAGTTGTTGAAATTATCTTTGGTTTTGGGTGATAGAAACATAGAAAATAGGTGCAGGAGTAGGCCATTCGGCCCTTCGAGCCTGCACCACCATTCAACAAGATCATGGCTGATCATTCCCTCAGTACCCCTTTCCTGCTTTCTCTCCATACCCCTTGATCCCTTGATCCAGTCTCTCCTCATATGTCAATCCAGCCATCGCTGGAATCAGTCTGGTGAACCTTCGCTGCACTCCCTCAATAGCAAGAACGTCCTTCCTCAGAATACGAGACCAAAACTGTGCACAATATTCCAGGTGAGGCCTCACCAAGGCCCTGTACAACTGCAGTCAGACCTCCCTGCTCCTATACTCAAATCCCCTCGCTATGAAGGCCAACATACCATTTGCCTTCACAATTTGTTGGAGTTAGTTTCTGGTGTCGAGTTGTCTGCCTGGGTCCCAGCTTTCTATGCAGGCCGGAAAGGTGATTAGCATTATGCATGTGTTGCATGGGTTTTTGTGCTTGGATTGAAACTGTACTTTCCTTCGATCGATTGTTGAAATGTAAATGTCTTGTCGGGGGCAGGTTTCGAGGGTAAACAGTTCCCCAGACAATTTGATGAGCTCCAATATCCCCAGACAGCTTGATTAGATCCAATATCCAAACTGGTCTTTCAGAGTTTGAACCCACCCATCCTCTTCTCATCTCTCTTACACTCTCTCTCCCCTTCCAAATCTCTCTCTCCCTTCCCCATCACGACCCGTTCTACATCTTTTTACCCCTCTCTCCCTTTCCCGCTATCTCGCTTTCCCCATCTCTCACTCATTCCCCTCTTCATCCTTCCCCTTCTCTCCCCTCACCCTCTCTCTCCCCTTCCCCTCTCTCTCCCCTTCTCCCCATCTCTCCCCGTCCCATTTATTTCCCACTCCTTCCCGCTCTCTCTCTCCCCTTCCCTCTCTCCCCGCCTTCCACTCACTCTCCCCATCTCCTCCCTCTCTCTGTCCTTCCCCCTCTCTCTCTCCTGCCCCTCTCTCTCCCCTTCCGTCTCTCACAATCCTTCCTCTCTCTCTCTCCTTCCCTCTTTCACTCCTTTCCCTCTCTCCCTCCCTTCCACTCTCTCTTCCCTTGCCCCCCTCTCTCTCACTCCTTTCCATCTCTCTCGCCTTCCCCTCCCTGTCTACCCTTCCCCCTCTCTCCCCTTCCCCTTCCTGTCTCTCCACTTCTCCTCTCTCTCTCCCCTTCTGCTCTCTCCCCTTCCCCACTCTTTCTCAATCCATCCCCCTCTCTTCCCTTAACCACTCTTTCCCCTTCCCTCTCACACTCCCCTTCCCCTCTCTCTTCCTCCCTGTCTCCCCTCTCCCTCTCTTTCCTGCTCCTTCCCCTGCCTTTTGCAGAGCAAGTGGCTCCATAGCTCAGGGGGTTAGAGCACTGGTTTAATAAATCAGGAGTCGTGTGTTCAAATTGCACTGGGGCCTACTCAAAATTAGTTTGTATTTAAATACGTGACTCTTGTTTCTTCTGCACTTTTCCCCTTCTCCCTTTCTCTCTCTCACACTCCCCTTCAGCTCTCTTTCTCTCTCGCCCCCCCCACCCCCACTGTCTCTCTCCCCATCATAAAAGGTTACTGCACAAGATAAAAGTTCATGGGCTTGGCGGTAATATATTAGCATGAATGGAGGATTGGCTAACGCACAGAGAACAGAGAGTCGGGATAATTGGTTCATTCTCGGGTTGGCAAACAGTAACTAGTGGTGTGCTGCAGGGATCAGTGCTGGGACCCCAACTATTTACAATCTATATTAACGACTTGGAAGAAGGGACTGAGTGTAACGTAGACAAGTTTGCTGACGATACAAAGATGAGAGGAAAAGCAATGTGTGAGGAGGACACAAAAAATCTGCAAAAGGACATAGGCAGGCTAAGTGAGTGAGCAAAAATTTGGCAGGTGGGGTATAATGTTGGAAAGTGTGAGGTCATGCACTTTGGCAGAAAAAAATCAAAGTGCAAGTTATTATTTAAATGGAGAAAGATTGCAAAGTGCTGCAGTACAGCGGGACCTGGGGGTACTTGTGCATGAAACACAAAAGGTTAGTATGCAGGTACAGCAAGTGATCAGGAAGGCCAATGGTATCTTGGCCTTTATTGCAAAGGGGATGGAGTATAAAAGCAGGGAAGTCTTGCTCCAGTTATACAGGGTATTGGTGAGGCCACACCTGGAGTACTGCGTGCAGTTTTGGTTTCCATATTTACGAAAGGATATACTTGATTTGGGGACAGTTCAGAGAAGGTTCACTCGGTTGATTCCGGGGATGAGGGGGTTGACTTATGAGGAAAGGTTGAGGAGGTTGGGCCTCTACTCATTGGAATTCAGAAGAATGAGAGGTGATCTTATCGAAACGTATAAGATTATGAGGCGGCTCGACAAGGTGGATGCAGAGAGGATGTTTCCACTGATGGGGGAGACTAGAACTAGGGGGCATGGTCTTAGAATAAGGGGCCGCCCATTTAAAACTGAGATGAGGAGGAATTTCTTCTCTCGGAGGGTTGTAAATCTGTGGAATTCTCTGCCTCAGAGAGCTGTGGAAGCTGGAACACTGAATAAATTTAAGACAGAAATAGACAGTTTCTTAACCGATAAGGGGATAAGAGGTTATGGGGAGCGGGCAGGGAAGTGGAGCTGAGTCCATGATCGGATCAGCCATGATCGTATTAAATGGCGGAGCAGGCTCGAGGGGCCGTATGGTCTACTCCTGCTCCTATTTCTTGTGTTCTTATCCCCTCCCTCTCTTTCCCCTCCCGCCTCTCTCTCACTCCTTCCCTCTCTTTCTCCGCTCTCCCTGTTTCCTCCTCCCAGTCTCCCCTTCTCCTCTCTCTCTCTCACTCCTTCCCCCTGTCTCCCACTCCTTCCCCTCTCTCTCCTCCCATTCCACACTCTCAATCTCCATTCCCTCCCTCTCTTTCCCCACGCCCCTTTCTCTTTTCCCTCTCCCTCTCCCTTTCCTCTCTCACTTCCTCCCTGTCTCCACTTCGCCCTCTCTCTCACTCACTCCTTCCCCACTGTCTTCCCTTCCCCCAATCTCTCACTCCTTCCACTCTCTCTTTTCCCTTTCCTGCTCCTTCCCCTGTTTTTTCTAAAGCAGGTGACCCCGTAGCTCAGGTGTTAGAGCACTGGTCATGTACACCAGGGGACGTGGCTACAAATTTCACTGTGGCCTACTCAATATTAGTTTAGTATTTAAATACCAGTCTCTCCCTCCTCCCTATTCTTTCTGACTTTTCAGATTCTCCCCCTAACCCACCCTCTATCCCCTTCCCCCTCTCTCTCACTCCTTCCCCTGTCTTTCCCAAAAGCAGGTGGCTCCATAGCTCAGTTTTGGTCTCCTAATCTGAGGAAGGACGTTCTTGCTATTGAGGGAGTGCAGCGAAGGTTCACCAGACTGATTCCAGGTATGGCAGGACTGACATATTACGAAAGACTGGATCGACTGAGCCTTTATTCACTGGAGTTTAGAAGGATGAGAGGGGTTCTCATAGAAACGTATAAAATTCTGACGGGATTGGACAGGTTAGATGCAGGAAGAATGTTCCCGATGTTGGGGAAGTCCACAACCAGGGGTCACACAGTCTAAGGATAAGGGACCGAGATGAGGAGAAACTTCTTCACTCAGAGAGTTGTTAACCTGTGGAATTCCCTACCGCAGAGAGTTGTTGATACCAGTTCATTGGATATATTCAAGAGGGAGTTAGATATGGCCCTTACGGCTAAAGGGATCAAGGGGTATGGAGAGAAAGCAGGAAAGGGGAACTGAGAGAATGATCAGCCATGATCATATTGAATGGTGGTGCAGGCTCGAAGGGCCGAATGGCCTACTCCTGCACCTATTTTCTATGTTTCTATGTTTCTATGTTTCAGGGATTGGAGCACTGATCTTGTAAACCAAGAGTCGTGAGTTTAAATCTCACTGGGGCCTACTCAAAATTAGCTCAGTATTTAATTTCACCGTCAATTAACAAGGTCTTGAATGATAAATATTAAACAGCTCTGAGACCGACCCTGGAACAACAGGATCTCGTCTCTCTCTCCCTTCCCCCTCACGCCCTGTTCTACATCTTTTTACCCCTCTCTCCCTTTCCCGCTATCTCGCTTTCCCCGTCTCTCACTCATTCCCCTCTCTCACCTTCTCCGGTTCCCCTCTCTCCCCTCCCTCCTCTCTCTCTCTCTTCTCCCTTTCTTTTCGGATTCTCCCCATTCTCCCCCTCTCTCCACTTCCTTTCTCTCTCCCCTGTCTCCTCCCTCTCACGCCTTCACATCTCTCTCTCCTTCCTCTCTCTCTCTCCCATTACCCTCTGTCTCCCCTTACCCCCTCTCTCTCACTCCATCCACTCTCTCTTTTCCCTTCCCCTCTCTTTCCTGCTCCTTTCCATGTGTTTCCCAGAGTAGGTTGCTTCATAGCTCAGGGGTTAGAGCACTCGTCTCGTAAACCAGGGGTCGTGGGTTCAAATTTCACTGGGGCCTACTCCAAATTTGTTTAGTATTTAAATTCACTGTCAATTAACAAGGGCTTTAATTATAAATATTAAACAACTATGAGACTGACCCTGAAGCAACAGACTCCACTCTCTCTCCCTTCCCCTTCTACATCTTTTTACCCCTCTCTCCCTTTCCCACTATCTCACTTTCCCCGTCTCTCATTCATTCCCCTCTCTCACCCTCTCCCTTCTCCCTTTCTTCACAGATTCTCCCTCTCTCTCTCTCCCCTTCCCCGCTCGGTCTCACTCCTTCACCCTCTCTTTCCCCTTCCCCTCTCTCTCCGTCCCCTGTCTCATTCTCCCCTTCCTCTCTATCTCCTCTCTCCCCTTCCCCTCGCTCTCCTCTCTCCCTTCCCCCTCTCTCTCCCCGACCCACTCTCTCCCCTGCCCCCTCTGCCTTTTCACTCTCCCTCTTCCCTTCCCCTGTCTTCCCTCCCCTCTCTCCTCTCTCTCACTTTTCCCTTTCTTTTCAGATTCTCCCCATTCTCCCTCTCTCTCCCCTTCCTTTCTCATTCCCCTGTCTCCTCCCTCTCTCGCCTTCCCATCTCTCTCCCCTTTCTCTCTCTCACTCCTTCCCTCTCTCCCCCCTTCTCCCCCTCCCCCCCTCTCTCACTCCTTCCACTCTCTCTTTCCCTTCCCTTCTCTTTCCTGTTCCTTCTCCTGTCTTTTTTTAAAGCAGGTGACTCCATAGCTCAGGGGTTTGAGCACTGGTCTTGTAAACCAGGGGTTGTGAGTTCAAATCTCACTGGGGCCTACTCAAAGTTTGTTCAGTATTTAATTCACTGTCAATTAACAAGGGCTTGAATTATAAATGTTAAACAGCTCTGAGATCAAACCAGAAACATAATTTGTGTTTAAATTCACTGTCCATCAACCTTTGCCTCTGTCTCTCTCTCTTCTGCCTTTCAGATTGTTCCCTGATCTCTCTCTCGATAGAAAATAGGTGCAGGCGTCGGCCCTTTGAGCCTTCTCTCTCCTTCCCCTTCCTCATTCAATGAGTTCAAAGCTGAACATGCAACTTCAGTACCCCATTCCTGCTTTCTCGCCATACTCCTTGATCCCCCCAGTAGTAAGGACTTCATCTAACTCCTTTTTGAATATATTTAGTGAATTGGCCTCAACAACTTTCTGTGGTCGAGAATTCCACAGGTTCACCACTCTCTGGGTGAAGAAGTTTCTCCTCATCTCGGTCCTAAATGGCTTACCCCTTATCCTTAGACTGTGTCCCCTGGTTCTGGACTTCCCCAACATCGGGAACATTCTTCCTGCATCTAACCTGTCTAAACCCGTCAGAATGTTATATGTTTCTAAGAGATCCCCTCTCATTCTTCTGAACTCCAGTGAATAAAGGCCCAGTCGATCCAGTCTTTCCTCATATGTCAGTCCTGCCATCCCGGGAATCAGTCTGGTGAACCTTTGCTGCACTCCCTCAATAGCAAGAACGTCCTTCCTCAAGTTAGGAGACCAAAACTGTCCACAATACTCCAGGTGTGGCCTCACCAAGGCCCTGTACAACTGGAGTAACACCTCCCTGCCCCTGTACTCAAATCCCCTCGCTATCTTACTCCTTCTCCCTCTTTCCCCTTAACCTCTCTTTCCCCACCCCACTCTCTCTCTCCCCTGCTCCCTCTCTCTTCCTCTCTGTCTCCCCTTCCCCCACTCTCTCATTCCTTCCCCACTCTCTCCCCTTCCCCTTGGGTTCAAATCTCACTGATGCCTCCTCAAAATTAGCTTAGTATTTAAATTAACTCGAGCTTTAATTATAAATATTAACCACTCCGAGACCGACCCTGGAACTACAGGCTCTGTCTTGCTCCCTTCACCAATCTTTCTCACGCCTTATTCTTCTCTCCGTTTCCCAGCTTCTGTGGGGAAAGAGCAGGGGAGGGGAATAATCTCTTTCACACAGCCGACACAGACACGATGGGCCGAATGGCCCTCCTTGTGTGCTGTAAGATTCTGTCAAAGTTCAATCCTCACTGGGGCCTACTCAACGTTAGCTCAGTATTTAAATTCACTGTCAATTAACAAAGGCTTTATTTATAAATATTAAACAGCTCTGTGACCGATCCTGGAACAACAGGCACATTTCTCTCACACTCTCTCTCCCCTTCCAAATCTCTCTCCCTTCCCCATTCTGCATCATTTTCCCTGTCTCTCACTCATTCCCCTCTCTCCCATTTCCCCACCCTCTTTCCTTCCACCTCACTCTCTATCCTTCTCCCTCGCTCTTCTCTCGCGCCTTCCTCTCCTTCCACTCACTCTCCCCATCCGCTCCCTCTCTTTCCCTTCCCTGTCTCTGTCTCCCCTTCTCTCTCTCTCTCATTCCCTCTGTCACTCCTTTCCCTCTCTCCCTCCCTTCCACTCTCTCTCCCCTTCCACTCTCTCTCTTCCCTGTCTTTCCCAGAGCAGGTGCCCTCCTGTCTGTCTCTCCTTTCCCTTTCCTTTGAGATTCTCCCCTTCTCTCTCTTCTTCCCCCCCCTCTCTTTCCCCTTCCCTCTTTCCTACTCCTTCCTCTCTCTTCCCCCTTCTACATTCCTCCTCGTCTCTCTCTCCCCTTCCTCTCCCTGTCTCCCCTTCCCCCTCTCTCTCACTTCTTCCCCCCTCTCTCCCCTTCCCCCTCTCTCACTCCTTCCCCCCTCTCTCCCCTTCCCCCTCTCTCTCACTCCTTCCCCCCTCTCTCCCCTTCTCCTTTCTCTCCCTTTCCAGCTCTCTCACTCCTCCCCCCTCTCTCCCCTTCTCCTTTCTCTCCCTTTCCCACTCTTTCACTCCTTCCCATCTCTCTCCCCTTTCGCTCTCTCCCCTTCCCCTCTCTTTCGCACTCCTTCCCTCTCTCTTCCCTTAACCTCTCTTTCCCCTTCCCTTGCTCTCTCCCCTGCACCTCTCTCTTTCTCCCAGTCCACTTCCCTCTCTCTCACTCCTTCCCCTCTCTACCCTTCCCCTCCCTCTCTCCTTCCCCCTCCCTCTCTCTTCCCTTCCCCCTCTCTCTCACTCCTTCCACTCTCTCTTTTCCCTTCCCCTCTCTTTCCTCCTACTTCCCCTGTATTTCCCACAGCATGTTGCTCCACAGCTCAGGGGTTAGAGCACTAGTCTAGTAAATCAGGGGTCGTGAGTTCAAATTTCACTGGGGCTTACTCCAAGTTAGTTTTGTATTTAAATATGTGACTCTCATTTCTTCCGCCTCTGCCTTTTAACTTTCCATCTCCTCTCGCTCACTTTTCCCTTTCCTTTCAGATTCTCCCCTTCTCCCTTTCTCTCTCTCATTTTCCCCTTCAGCTCTCTTTCTCTCTCGCCCCCCCGCCCTCCTCCCACTCTCTCTCTCCCCATCATAAAAGGTTACTGCATGAGATTAAAGTTCACGGGGTTGGGAGTAATATATTTGCATGGATAGAGGGTTGGCTAATTAACAGAAAACAGAGAGTCGGGATAAATGGTTCAATCTCCGGTTGGCAAACAGTAACTAGTGGTGTGCTGCAGGGATCAGTGTTGGGACCCAACTATTTACAATCTATATTAACGACTTGGAAGAAGGGACTGAGTGTAACGTAGCCAAGTTTGCTGACGAGACAAAGATGGGACGAAAAGCAATGTGTGAGGAGGACACAAAAAATCTGCAAAAGGACAGAGACATGCTAAGTGAGTGGGCAAAAATTTGGCAGATGGAGTATAATGTTGGAAAGTGTGAGGTCATGCACTTTGGCAGAAAAAAATCAAAGAGCAAGTTATTATCATCTCCACTCTAAACCTCCCCCCAATTACTTTAAATCTGTGCCCCCTGGTTATTGACTCCTCTGCTAAGGGGAAATAGGTCCTTCCTATCCACTCTATCCAGGCCCCTCATAATTTTATACACCTCAATTAAATCTCCCCTCAGGCTCCTCTGTTCCCAGGGAAACAACCCCAGCCTATCCAATCTTTCCTCATTGTTAAAATTCTCCAGTCCCGGCAACATCCTGGTAAATCTCCTCTGCACCCTCTCCAGTGCAATCACATCCTTCCTGTAATGTGGTGACCAGAACTGCACGCAGTACTCCAGCTGTGGCCTAACCAGTGTTGTATACAGTTCAAGCATAACCCCCTGCTCTTGTATTCTATGACTCGACTAATAAAGGCAAGTATTCCGTATGCCTTCTTAACCACCTTATCCACCTGGCCTGCTACCTTCAGGGATCTGTGGACCTGCACTCCAAGGTCCCATTGTTCTTCTACACTTCTCAGTGTCCTACCATTTAATGTGTATTCCCTTGCCTTGTTAGCCCTCCACAAATGCATGACCTCACACCTCTCTGGATTAAATTCCATTTGCCACTGTTCTGCCCACCTGACCAGTTCATCGATATCTTCCTGCAGTCCACAGCTTTCTTCTTCATTATCAACCCCACGGCATATTTTTGTATCATCTGCAAACTTCTTAATCATACCCCCTATATTCAAGTCTAGATCATTGATGTATACCAACAAATCCGTGCTGACTGTCCCTGATTAACATGTGTCTTTCTAAATGTAGATTTATTCTGTCCTTCAGGAATTTTTCCAATAATTTTCCCACCACGGAGGTTAGGCTGACTGGTCTGTCATTACTCGGTCTATCCCTTTCTCCCTTCGTAAACAAAGGTACCACCTTCGCAGTCCTCCAGTCCTCTGGTACCATGCTTGAAGCCAGAGAGGATTGGAAAATGATGGTCAGAGCCTCTGCTATTTCCTCTTTTGCTTTGCTCAACAGCCTGGGATACATTTCATCCGGGCCTGAGACTTATCCACTTTCAAAGCTGCTAAACCCCGGGGGAATGGCGGGAATGGGGGGGTGGGGATGTGGGAATAATCTCTCTCACAGAGCCAGCACAGGCACGATGGGCCGAATGGCCCTCCTTGTGTGCTGTAAGATTCTGTCAATGTTCAGGGATGAATCACTGAGAATGATTATTCGGGTCCCACCTCCTTGTTAACAATAGTCTGATGGAAACTGGAGCTGTTGTTACAGGTGGCTCCATAGCTCAGGGGTTAGAGCACAGGTCTTGTAAACCAGGGGTCGTGGTTTCAAATCTCACTGTGGATCTGTTCTAAAATAACTCAGTAATTAAACTCACTGTCAATTAACAAGGTCTTTAACTATATATGTTTCACAGCTTTGAAACTGACTGAGAAACAATAATCTTTCCTTGTACACTTTCCCTTCTCTCTGCTTACCCTTTCTGAGTCTTTTTTCTCACGAACTTGCTTTCCCTGTCTCTCACTCTCCTTGCCCCTCTCTCACCTCTCTTCCCTCACTCTCTCCCCTCGCCCTCTTTCCCCTTCCCACTCTGACACACACGTTTCCCTCGATATCTCACTCCTGCACCTCTCTCGCAATCCTTTCCCCACTCTTTCTCCCCTTCTCCCCTTCCCTCTCTCGCTCGTTCCCCTCTCTCTCTCCCCTTCCCTTCTCTCTAGTCCCTTCTCACTCCACTGCCTCCTCCCTCTCCCTCTCTTTTCGTTTCTATCTGACCCCTTCCCTCTCTCCCTTTCCCCCTCTCTCCCCTTCCCTCTCTCCTTTCCCCCTCTCTCCCTTTCCCCCTCAAGAAACAGAGAGAAAGTGAGAGATAATAAGAGAGACACAAAGGGAGAACATGTGATAGAGTGAGAGTGAGAGATGGAGAGACAGATACACTGAGCGCGAGTAAGCGAGAGTTACAGAGAGAGAGTGAGAAAGAGAGAGAGAAAGAGAGACAGAGAGATTGGGGCAGAGTGTGACTGAGTTGCCTTGGGATGTTTTACTACGTGAAAGACCCGATATATCGATGTTGAGAAGTGAATATTGAAGAGACGGAGGCAGGAGTCTGGGGGATGAGACACAATCTGAGCGTTTCACTGACCCCTCCTCATTCTTCAAACACACAGCACTAACTGGGGAATGACCCACAGCCCAAGGCAGGTGGCTCCATAGCTCAGTGGTTAGAGCAGTGGATTAGTAATCCAGCGGTTGTGGGTTCAAATCTTACTGCGGCCTACTCAAAATTAGCTCAGTATTTAAATTCACTGTCAATTAACAAGCGCTTTAATTATAAATATTAAACAGTTCCCAGACTGACCCTGGAACTGGAGGTACCTTCTTGCCCCCTTCACCAATCTTTCTCACGCCTCATTCTTCTCTCCGTCTCCCAGTTTCTCACTCTGTCTCTCCGCTTCTGCCTTTCCCCTCTTTCACTCTCACCCCTTCTCCCTTTCTCTTTCTCTCTCTCATTGCCTGTCGCTCTGTCTCTCTCTCTCTGGAACAAAAGGCTCTCCTGTTTTTATACTCTTTCGCTTTCCCCATTTCTCTTTCTCACTCATTCCCCTCTCTCTCCCCTTCTCCTCCCCTCACTCTCCCCTTCCCCTCTCTCTCCCCTTCTCCTTCCCTCACTCTCCCCTTCCCCTCTCTCTCTCCTTTCCCTCTCTCTCTCCCTCCCTCTCTCCCCTTTCCCCCCACTCTCCCCTTCCCCTCTCTCTCTCCCTTTCCCCTCTCTCACTTTCCCCTTTCCCTCTCTCTCTCCCCATCCCCTCTCCCTCCTTCCCCGTCTCTCTCCTTCCCCATCTCTCTCCTTCCCCTCTCTCTCCCCTTCCCCCCTCTCTTCTCCCCTTTCCCCTCTCTTTCTCCCCTTCCCCCTCTCTCCCCCCCTTCCCCCTCTATCTCTCCGCTTCCCTCTCTATCTCTCCCCTTCCCCTCTCGCTCACTCCTTCCCCTCTCCCCTTTTATTTTCTTCCCTCCTCTCTCTCTCCTCCCTCTCCTTCTCCCTCCCCTCCCCTGTCTCCAGTCTTCTCGCTCCCCCTCCCTCCTCCCATTCTCTCTTTCCCTCGCTCTCACTCTCCCCTTTCCCATCAGACTCTCCCCCTCTGTCCCATTCGCCCCTCTCTCCTACCCCCTCTCTCCCATACCCACTCTCTCCCCCCTCTATCCTCTTCCCCTTCCTCTCTCTCCCCTTCCCCTTCCCTCTGTCTCCCCTTCCCCCTCTCTCTCTCCCCTTCCACTCTCTCTTTTCCCTTCCCCTCTCTTTCCTGCTCCTTCCCCTGTCTTTCCCAGAGCAGGTGGCTCCATAGCTCAGTTTTGGTCTCCTAATCTGAGGAAGGAAGTGCTTGCTATTGAGGGAGTGCAGCGAAGGTTCACCAGACTGATTCCCGGGATGGCTGGACTGACATATGAGGAGAGACTGGATCAACTGGGCCTTTATTCACTGGAGTTTAGAAGAATGAGAGGGGATCTCACAGAAACGTATAAAATTCTGATGGGACTGGACATGTTAGATGGAGGAAGAATGTTCCCGATGTTGGGGAAGTCCAGAACCAGGGGACACAGTCTAAGGATAAGGGATAAGCCATTTCGGACTGAGATGAGAAGAAACTTCTTCACTCTGAGAGTTGTTAACCTGTGGAATTCCCTGCCTCAGAGAGTTGTTGATGCCAGTTCATTGGATATATTCAAGAGGGAGTGAGATGTGGCCCTTATGGCTAAAGGGATCAAAGCATATGGAGAGAAAGCAGGAAAGGGGTACTGAGGTGAATGTTCAGCCATGATCATATTGAAAGGTGGTGCAGGCTCGAAGGGCCGAATGGCCTACTCCTGCACCTATTTTCTATGTTTCTATGTTTCAGGGGTAAGAGCACAGGTCTTGTAAACCAGGAGTCGTGAGTTTAAATCTCACTGGGGCCTACTCAAAATTAGCTCAGTATTTAAATTCACCGTCAATTAACAAGGGGTTTAATTATAAATATTAAACAGCTCCGAGACTGACCCTGGAACAACAGACTCTCCTCACACCCTTCCCCCTCTCCTCTTCTCGTCTCTCTCCCCTTCCAAATCTCTCTCTCCCTTCCCCATCATGACCCGTTCTGCATCTTTTTATCCCTCTCTCCCTTTCCCACTATCTCGCTTTCCCCGTCTCTCACTCATTCCCCTCTCTCACCTTCTTCCGTTCCCCTCTTTCCCCTCCCTCCTCACTCTCTCTCTTCTCCCTTTCTTTTCAGATTCTCCCTCTCTCTCTCCACTTCCCCGCTCGGTCTCACTCCTTCACCCTCTATCTTCCCTCTCTCTCCCCTACCCACTCTCTCCCCTGCCCCCTCTCCCTTTTCACTCTCCCTCTCCCATTCCCCGATCTTCCCTCCCCTCTCTCCTCTCTCTCATTTTTCCCTTTCTTTTAAGATTCTCCCTCTCTCTCCCCTTCCTTTCTCTCTCCCCGTCTCCTCCCTCTCTCGCCTTCCCATCTCCCTCCCCTTTCTCTCTCTCACTCCTTCCCTCTCTTTCCCCTTCCCATTCTCTCTCACTCCTTTCACTCTCTCTTTTCCCTTCCCCTCTCTTTCCTGCTCCTTCCCCTGTCTTTCCCAGAGCACATGGTTCCATAGCTCAGGGGTTAGAGCGCTGATCTCGTAAACATGGGGCCGTGGGTTCAAATCACACTGGGGCCAACTCAAAATTAACTCAGTATTTAAAATTTCTGTTAATTAACAAAGTATTTCATTATAAATATTAAACAGCTCTGTGACCGACTGGAGCAATAGGCTCATTTCTCTTACACTCACTCTCCACTTCCAAATCTCTTTCTCCTTTCCCCATTCTGCATCGCTTTATCCCTCTCTCTCCATCTCATTTTCCCCGTCTCTCACTCATTCCCCTCTCTCCCCTTCCCCCTCCCTCACCCCAGCCTCTTTCCTTCCCCGTCACTCTCTATCCTTCTCCTTCCCCTCCTTCCACGCACGCTCCCTCTCTTTCCCTTCCCCTGTCTCTGTCTCCCCTTCTCTCTCTCTCCTTCAATCTCTCACTCCTTTTCCTCTCTCCCTCCCTTCCACTCTTTCTCCCTTTGGAGCGTGGGAAGCAAAGGAGCAACGAGAGATCGTGGTGTAGGTGCAGCGAGAGATAGTGGTGAGAGATCGGGGCGGTGGAACGGTGAATGAGAGTTCAGGGCCCAGGAGGGCCCAGGGGCAGCACGGGCCCAGCCCACACTGTGCGATATGTGTGCGCACTGGGTCCGTGCAGCAGAGCAGGTCTCCAGTTGTCCTGGTTAACCCTTGCCACAGGACCCAGACCTCGCTCTGTCAAGCCCATGTGGTGGCTGGTGTACAACGGTCACCCCACGTTAAAACAATCCACCCACAGGCATCTTCCACCCTTCAACTGGAGTTGAGGACTGGAACATCGGGTCCTTCATTGAAACATTTGTGAACTCATCCCTTTTGGTGTGGAAACAAGTCATCCTCGTTCGACGGAGCGCCGATGATGTCACAATAAAAAGCTGCCAGGCGTATAACTGGCCAACTACCAGTCGACAGGTGCAGGGTTAAATGGAACAAGCTGATCGCCACCAAACAAGGACCAGAAAGCCGACAAAATCTGTTCTCTGTTCAGGTGAGTGTCCCTCCACAGGTTCAGTGAGCAGTGACACCGAACGCTGGTCCTGCTGGTCCTTATGTTGCCAACGTTCTGTTTTCCGTACGATCTCACAAACACGCACAGGTTTGTGAGATGGCTGGTAACTTCAGGAAACCCAGTCAGAGTGACCTGACTTTATTGTTGTAAACAGCACTGGCTGCAATGCCCCAGTAGTTCACTGGATGGGGCTATATATATTACACTGGTATCACACACACTTTGCCTTTTGCATAAGAAATAGGAACAGGAGTAGGCCATACGGCCCCTCGAGCCTGCTCCACCATTTAATACGATCATGGCTGATCCGATCATGGACTCAGCTCCACTTCCCTGCCCGCCCCCTTATTCCCTGATCGGTTAAGAAACTGTCTATTTCTGTCTTAAATATATTCAATGTCCCGGCTTCCACAGCTCTCTGAGGCAGCGAATTCCACAGATTTACAACCCTCTGAGAGAAGAAATTCTTCCTCATCTCAGTTTTAAATGGGCGGCCCCTTATTCTAAGATCATGCCCCCTAGTTCTAGTCTCCCCCATCAGTGGAAACATCCTCTCTGCATCCACCTTGTCGAGCCCCCTCATAATCTTATACGTTTCGATAAGATCACCTCTCCTTCTTCTGAATTCCAATGAGTAGAGGCCCAACCTCCTCAACCTTTCCTCATAAGTCAACCCCCCTCATCTCCGGAATCAACCGAGTGAACCTTCTCTGAACTGCCTCCAAAGCAAGTATAACCGGTTTTTATTCAAGCATGCTGGGGAAGGGTTCCGATGGACCTTCTCAGAACAGAGGTTTTCACAATTACAATTCTGCCGCTTTTTGAGGTGTGTGGGCCTCCTACAGAACCACCGATTGGTCGACTGCTCTCGGCGAAGTGACATCGATTTGTTGAACCTTTTCAGACTGGCTCTGATTGGTTCTTTCCCACCTGTCCATCTCCCATCACACGTCACCCTCCCGGAATGTGTCATTCAGTGGTGTCAACGTGGCTCGAGGGGCCATATGGCCTACTCCTGCTCCTATTTCTTATGTTCTTAAACCGAGGTTGAGTGTGAGTGATTCCGTGGTCGCTATACGGCCGGGGATCAATTCCTTATCTCAGGGAGTCCAGCTTGAGGAAGAGAAGACATTTGTGGGGGGATTTGAACCCGTGACCTGTGGGTTTACCAATCCGGTGATTATCACAAAGGACTGTGACACACAAACACACACTTCCCATTGACTCTCCATTTTCAAAGCAGTGGGGCCTACTCAAAATGAACTTTATGCTTAAGTTTGCTGGCAGTTAACAAGGTTTTTAATTCTAAATGTTTAATATCTCTGAGACTGACTGAGGAACAACAGGCCTTCCTCGTACCCTTTCGTCTCTCTCTGCCCTCCCCATCATGAGTCTTTTTACCCCTCTCTCCCTTTCCAACTATCTCGCTTTCCCCGTTTCTCACTCTGCTTCCCCCTCTCTTCTCCCTTCCCCCTCTCATCTCCCTTCCCCCTCTCTCCCCTCACTCTCTCCCCTTCCCTTTCTCCTCCCCCTCGCTCTCTCTCCCCTTCCCACTCTTACACACTCGTTATCCTCTGTATCTCGCTCCTGCACCTCTCTCTCACTCCTTCCCCTCTCCCCTTTCCCCACTCTTTCTCCCCTTCCTCACCTCTTTCCTTCCCCCTTTCTCTCCCCTTCTCTCTCTGGATGTTTAACATCTCTGAGACTGACCCTGGAACAACAGGCTCCCCTCACACCCTTCCCCCTCTCCTCTTCTCTTCTCTCTTACACACTCTCTCCCCTTCCAGATCTCTCTCTGCCTTCCCCATTGTTATGGATATAAACCTGTAAATACCATGTCTAACCAGCAGAGGGCTCATCCCCTGGAGTCTCAATCCCTTGGGAGCACCTGTATATAAGGAGGCCTCACAGGCTGGAGAGGCATTCTGAGATCTGTAATAAAGGACTAGTCACACCTTACTTTAAGCTTGCAGTATCTATTCAAGTCATAACACCTCTCTCTTCCCTTCCCCCTCTCTCTTCCCTTCCCCCCTCTCTCCCCTTCTCCTTTCTCTCCCTTTACCCCTCTTTCACTCCTTCCCATCTCTTCCCTTCCGCTCTCTCCCCTTCCCCTCTCTTTCGTACTCCTTCCCCCTCTCTTCCCTTAACCTCTCTTACTCCTTCCCTCGCTCTCTCCCCTGCCCCTCTCTCTTTCTCCCAGTCTCCACTTTCCTCTCTCTCACTCCTTCCCCTCTCTCCCCTTCCCCTCCCTCTCTCTCCCCTTTCCCTCCCTCTCTCTCCCCTTCCCCCTCTCTCTCACTCCTGACACTATCTTTTCCCTTCCCCTCTCTTTCCTGCTCCTTCCCCTCTCTTTCTCAGAGCAGGTAGCTCCAGAGCTCAGGGGTTAGAGCACTGGTCTAATAAACCATTTAACCAAATGTTGTGAGTTCAAATCTCACGAGGAGCTATTTAAAATTAGCCCAATATTTCAATTACCAAGTGTTGAATTATAAATATTACAGCTCCAAGACCGACTCTGGAACAACAGGTTCCCTTCCCCATCACGACCTGTTCTGCATCTTTTTACTCCTCTCTCCCTTTCCCACTATCTCGCTTTCCCCGTCTCTCACTCATTGCCCTCTCTCACACTCTCCCCTCACCCTCTCTTCATCTCCCCTTCCCCTTTCTCCACTTTCCCTCTCTCGCTCCCCTTCCACTCTCGACTTCCCCACTCTTTCTCACTCCTTCCCACTTCTCTCTCCCCTTCCCCTTTCTCTTACTCCCCCTTCCCATTTCTCTCACACGCCTGCCTCTCTCTCACTCCTTCTCCCTCTCTCCCCTTAACCACTCTTTCCGTTCTCTCTTTCGAGACTGACCCTGGAACAGCAGGCTCCCTTCACACTCTTCCCCCTCTCCTCTTCTCTTCTCTCTTACACTCTCTCTCCCCTTCTCGATCTCTCTCGCCCTTCCCCATCACGACCAGTTCTACATCTTTTAACCCCTCTCTCACTTTCCCGCTATCTCGCTTTCCCCGTCTCTCCCTCATTCCCCTCTCTCACCCTCTCCCCTTCCCCTCTCTCCCCTCCCTCCTCTCTCTCTTTCTTCTCCCTTTCTTTTCAGATTCTCACTCTCTCTTCCCTTCCTCGCTCGGTCTCACTCCTTCACCCTCTCTTTCCTCTTCCCCGTCTCATTCTCCCCTTCCCCTCTCTCTCCTCTGTCCCCTTCCCTTTCTACAGGTGGCTCCATAGCTCAGGGGTTAGAGCACTCGTCTAGTAAACCAGGTGCCGTGAGTTCCAATCTCACTGGGGCCTAGTCAAAATTAGCTCAGTATTTAAATTTGCTGTTAGTTAACAAGGTATTTAATTATAAATGTTAAAGAGCTCTGTGACTGACGCCGGACCAACAGGCTCATTTCTCTAACACTCACTCTTCCCTTCCAAATCTATCTCTTCCTTCCCCATTCTACATCTTTTTCTCCTTCTCTCTAGATCTCATTTTCCCCGTCTCTCACTCATTCCCCTCTCTCCCCTTCCCCCTCCCTCACCCCACCCTCTTTCCTTCCGCCTCACTCTCTATCCTTCTCCCTCGCTCTTCTCTCACTCCTTCCTCTCCTTCCACTCACTCTCCCCATCTACTCCCTCTCTTTCCCTTCCCTGCCTCTGTCTCCCCTTCTCTCTCTCTCCTGCCTCTCTCTCTCTCTCTCCTTCCCTTTCTCACTCTTTTCCCTCTCTCCCTCCCTTACCCTCTCTCTCTCCCCAGCTCCTTCCCCTGTCTTTCCCAGAGCAGGTGCCCTCCTGTCTGTCTCTCCCTTCCCTTTCCTTTGAGATTCTCCCCTTCTCTCTCTTCTTCCCCTCCCTCTCTTTCCCTTTCTCTCTCTCTTCCCTCTTTCATACTCCTTTCCCTCTCTCCCCCCTTCTACATTCTCCCCGCCTCTCTCTCTCCCCTTCCTCTCCCTGTCTCCCACTCCTTCCCCCCTCTCTCCCTTCCCCCTCTCTCACTCCTTCCCCCCTCTCTCCCCTTCTCCTTTCTCTCCCTTTAACCCTCTTTCACTCCTTCCCATCTCTCTTCCCTTCTGCTCTCTCCCCTTCCCCTCTCTTTCGCACTCCTTCCCCCTCTCTTCCCTTAACCTCTCTTTCCCCTTCCCTCGCTCTCTCCCCTGCCCCTCTCTCTTTCTCCCAGTCTCCACTTCCCTCTCTCTCACTCCTTCCCCTCCCTCCTCTTCCCCCTCTCTCTCACTCCTTCCACTCTCTCTTTTCCCTTCCCCTCTCTTTCCTGCTCCTTCCCCTGTCATTCTTAGAGCAGCTAACTCCATAGCTCAGGGGTTAGAGCACTCATCTAATAAAGCAGGGGTCGTGGGTTCAAATCTCACTAGGAGCTATTTAAAATTAGCTCAGTATTTCAATTTACAAGGGTTGAATTATAAATATTACAGCTCTGAGACTGACTCTGGAACAACCAGCTCCCCTTCCAAATCTCTCTCCCTTCCCCATCGTGACCTGTTCTGCATCTTTTGACCCCTCTCTCCCTTTCCTGCTATCTCGCTTTCCCCGTCTCTCACTCATTTGCCTCTCTCACACTCTCCCGTCCCCCCTCTCCCTCTCTCTCTCTCCCCTTCCACTCTCGACTTTCTCACTCCTTCCCCCTCTCTCCCCTTAACTTCTCATTCCCCTCCCTCTCTCTCTCTCTCTCCCCTTCCCCCTCTCTCACACTCTCTCCCCTTTCTCTTTCTCTCTCTTCCCGCCCCCTCTTTCTCACTCCTTCCACTCTCTTTTCCCTTCCCCTGTCTTTCCCAGAGCAGGTGGCTCCATAGCTCAGGGGTTAGAGCACTGATCTTGTAAACCAGTGTGTCGTGAGTTCAACTCTCACTAGGGCCGACTCAAAATTAGCTCGGTGTTTAAATTCACCGTCAATTAACAAGGGGTTTAATTATAAATATTAAACAGCTCCGAGACCAACCCAGGGACAACAGGCTCCCTTTACACCCTTCCCCCTCTCCTCTTCTCATCTCTCCCCTTCCAGATCTCTCTCTGCCTTCCCCATTGTTATGTATATAACCCTGTAAATACCATGTCTAACCACCAGAGGGCTCATCCCCTGGAGTCTCGATCCCTTGGGAGCACCTGTATAGAAGGAGACCTCACAGGCTTGGAGGGGCATTCTGAGATCTGTAATAAAGGGCTACAGTCACACCTTACTTTGAGCTTGCAGTATCTATTCAAGTCATAACACCTCTCTTTGCTTCCTGTCGTCTCTCACTCCTTCCACTCTCTCTTTTCTCTTTCCTGCTCCTTCTCCTGTTTCTCCCAAGGCTGGTGGCTCCAGAGCTCAGGAGTTGGAGCACTGGTCGTGAGTTCAAATCTCACTGGGGCCTACTGTAAATTAGCTCAGTATTTAAATTCACCATCTCTGCCTTCTCCCTCCTTCCTCCACATTCTCTCTCACTTTTCCCTTTCATTTCAGATTGTCCCCTTCCACTCTCACCCCTCTCTCTTCCTCCCTGTTTCCCCTGCCCCCTCTCTGTCCCACTCCTTCCCCCTCTCTTTCCCCTTCCACACTCTCTCTACCCTGGAACAACAGGCTCCCCTCACACCCTTCCAAATCTCTCTCTCCCTTCTCCATCACGACCCTGTAAAGTCCTGTCCCCTCAGTACAGATTCACACGAGGCATGTAGTGAAGTTAAGGTCACTCTGGACCTGCACCTTTATTTCAAAGCTCTGGAATGCTGCACTTGCCTGAGACCTGCCCTTATATACCTGTCTCTTGCAAGTGCACCCCTGGTGGTAAGGTATGCTGGTGGTTACAGGTCATATCTTATTATAGTCATGTATAGCATGTTGGGATACAGTTATATATAATAATGTAAGACACATGACATCACCCTCCCCCGAGGTCTTATTGTCTTTATAGGTTCAGTCTCACAGGTGGTCTACACTCTCGCGTGGAGCGTCTGAGTTGTGGTTCAGTTGTTTGCCTTGGTGCCTGTTTTTCTTTGGGTGTGGTTGCTGGTATCTCGCCTGGGCTGTCTGTTTCGATTGGTGTGATTGTTATTGACTCGCCTGGGCTGTCTGTCTGTCCCCACAGATTCGTACGGATCCATCAGGCTTCATGACTGGGACGATGGGACTTGCCCAGTCGCTAAATTCCACAGGTGAGATAATGTCTTCCTGCAGAATCCTGTCCAGTTCGTGTTCAATCTTTTCCCTCTTCACATCGGGTACAGCTCTGGCCTTGTGATGGACCGGTCTAGCATCCTGTGTGATGTAGGTTTTGACTTTGGCCCCTTTGAAAGATCCCACACCTGGCTGAAAGAGATGTTCAAATCACTTTATAACTGTTGAACAGGAGGTCCGTTCCTCTAATGACATGGCATGGACATCATCCCATTTCCAGTTTAGTTTTGCCAGCCAGCTTCTCCCCAGCAGAGCTGGGGGGTCTCCGGGGACAATCCACAGGGGAAGTCAGTTCACTGTCCCTTTGTGTGTGACAGAGAGCATGGTGCTGCCGAGGACTGGTACGATTTCTTTGGTACAGGTCCTTAGTTTGGTGTCGACCCTTGTGAGATTTGGTCTGTCTCTTTTATGCGGCCACAGCTGTTTAAATTGTTGAGCCCCCATGAGAGATTGACTCGCTCCCGTATCCAGCTCCATGTTGACAGATATCCCGTTGAGCAGGACCCTCATCATTATTGGAGGCGTCCTGTTGTAGGAGCAGCGGCCATTGATCGTGTTGACCCGCTGTACATCGGTGTCCCGGGTACTGTCCTCACCATCTTCTGGTCCGCTTTCCGACCCTTCTGATTCGTATACCAGCCGAGCTGCCGTTTTTTTGCACATGCGGGCCAAATGCCCTGTATTTTCACAATTTCTGCAAACAGCCTGCTGAAATCAACATCCCCTTGACGAGTGCCCACCCCCACACCTCCAGCACAGACCTGTTCCATTGTTCAAAGTGTTCCCAAAGAATGAGCTGCGTCTGGCTGATCTCTCTTGAGCTTCTCTCAGTTTGTAGTTGATTGCTTGCATTGTGGGTTGATGAGGTGTGAACGGCCGTTCCTGTGGCCCTTGATGGCTTCTGCCTGCTGTCGAGAGCCTGTTCTCCCGGTTTTGTCTGTGTGTGGGGGTAGCAGCTTGTTTAGTGCCGGGAACTTCTTGTTCCGATATTTCGTTAGTTGTCGTACCTGCATTGTAAATCGACCTCGTTTCTTCTTCCCCTCCCAAGAATGTCTGTGCAACCAGTGCTGCTGCCTCTAAGGTCAGGTTCTTGGTCTCTATGAGCTTTTGGAATATGCCTGCATGGCCTATTCCTTCAATGAAAAAGTCTCCCAGCATTTCTCTCCTCAGTTCATCAGAGAACTCACATAAACTAGCCAAGCTCCGAAGTTCTGCCACGAAGTCGGGTATGCTCTGGCCCACACAGCGTCTGTAGTTGCAGAACCTGTGTCTGGCCATGTGTGGGCTGCTCGCTGGCTTCAGGTGTTCTCTTACCAGTGGGCTCAATTCTTCAAACGACTTGCTTGCTGGTTTCTCGGGTGCCAACAGGTCCTTCATTAAAGCGTATGTTTTCGAGCCACAGCTGGTCAAGAGATGGGCTCTTCTCTTGTCTGCCTTATCGTCGCCTAACCAGTCTTTGGTTACAAAGCTTTGCTGGAGCCTTTCTATAAAGTCCTCCCAATTGTCTCCAGCATTGTACTGTTCATCTGATCCGTTGTTCGCCATTCTGTGGATTCTGTAATCCTGTAACTCGTCGCCACTGTAAAGTCCTGTCCCCTCAGTACAGATTCACACGAGGCGTGTAGTGAAGTCAAGGTCACTCTGGACCTGCACCTTTATTTCACAGCTCTGGAATGCTGCACTTGCCTGAGACCTGTCCTTATATACCTGTCTCTTGCAAGTGCACCCCTGGTGGTAAGGTATGCTGGTGGTTACAGGTCATATCTTATTACAGTCATGTATAGCATGTTGGGATACAGTTATATATAATAATGTAAGACACATGACAGACCCGTTCTACATCTTTTTACCCCTCTCTCCCTTTCTCGCTATTTCGCTTTCCCGTCACAGACTCATTCCCCTCTCTCCCCTTTCCCTCCCTCTCACTACTTCCTCTCCCCTTCCCCTTCCCCTCTCCCCTTCCCCTATCTCTTCCTCCCTGTCTCCCCTTCCCCTTCTCTCTAACTCCTTCCCCACTCTCTCCCCTTCCCCTCCCTCTCCCTCCCTTCCACACTCTCTCCCCCCTTCTTCCCCTCTCTTTCCTCTCCCCCTCTCTCTTTTCCCTTCCTCTCTCACTTCCTCCCTGACTCCCCTTCCCCCGCATTCTCACTCCTTCCCCACTGTCTCCCCTTCCCCCTCTCTCTCACTCCTTCCCCACTGTCTCCCCTTCCCCCTCTCTCTCACTCCTTCCCCACTGTCTCCCCTTCCCCCTCTCTCTCACTCCTTCCCCACTGTCTCCCCTTCCCCCTCTCTCTCACTCCTTCCACTCTTTCTTTTCCATTTCCTGCTCTTTACCCTGTCTTTCCCAAAGCAGGTGGCCCCATAGCTCAGGGGTTAGAGTGCTGGTTTTATAATCCATTAAACCAAAGGTTGTGAGTTCAAATTTCACTGTGGAACTATTTAAAATTAGCCCAGTATTTCAATTAACAAGGGTTGAATTATAAATATTACAGCTTCGAGGCTGACTCTGGAATAACAGGCTCCATTCCAAATCTCTCTCTCACTTCCCCATCACGATCTTTTCATCCCCCTTCCGCTCTCGACATACCCACTCTTTCTCACTCCTTCTTCTCCTCCCTCTCTCTCACTCCTTCCACTCTCTCTTTTCCCTTCCCCTGTCTTTCCAAAAACAGGAGGCTCCATATCTCAGGGGTTAGAGCACTGGTCTCGTAAACCAGGGGCAGTGAGTTCAAATCTCGCTGGGGCCTAATCAAAATTTGTTTAGTATTTAAATATAGGTCTCTCATTCTTCCCCCACTCCCTCCTACTGATTCTTTAACACTTTTCAGATTCTCCCCCTGCCCCTCTCTCTCACTTTCACCTTCCCCATTTCTCTCTTACCCCTCACCTCTCACTCGTTCGTTCGCCTCTCTCTCTCCCCTTCTCCTATCTCTTTCACTCCTTCCCGACTATCCCTCCCCCATTCCACACTTTCTCTCTCTCTGTCCCCTCCCTCTCTTTCCTCTCTTTCCCCTTCCCCTTTCCCTCACTCCCCCTTCCCATTTCTCTCACACGCCTGCCTCTCTCCCCTTAACCATTCTTTCACCTCTCTGCTGCTCTCTCTTTCCATCACATTACGACCCGTTCTACATCTTTTTACCCCACTCTCTCATCCCTTCCCCACTCTCTCCCATTTCCTGCCCTCTCTTTCCGCTTCCCCTCTCTCTCACTCCTTCCTCTTCCCTCTCTCTCCCCTCCCCTCTCTCTCTCCCCTTCCACTCTCTCTTTTCCCTTCCCTTCTCTTTCCTGCTCCTTCCCCTGTCTTTCCCAGAGCATGTGGCTCCATAGCCCAGTTTTTGTCTCCTAATCTGAGGAAGGACGCTCTTGCTATTGAGGGAGTGCAGCGAAGGTTCACCAGACTGATTCCCGGGAAGGCAGGACTGACATATGAGGAGAGACTGGATCGACTGGGCCTGTATTCACTGGAGTTTAGAAGGATGAGAGGGGATCTCATAGAAACATTTAAAATTCTGACGGGACTGGACAGGTTAGATGCAGGAAGAATGTTCCTGATGTTGGGGAAGTCCAGAACCAGGGGACACAGTCTAAGGATAAGGGGTAAGCCATTTAGGACTGAGATGAGGAGAAACTTCTTCACCCAGAGAGTGGTGAACCTGTGGAATTCCCTGCCGCAGAAAGTTGTTGATGCCAGTTCATTGGATATATTCAAGAGGGAGTTAGATATGGCCCTTATGGCAATAGGGATCAAGGGGTATGGAGAGAAAGCAGGAAAGGGATACTGAGAGAATGATCAGCCATGATCTTATTGAATGGCGGTGCAAGCTCGAAGGGCCGAATGGCCTACTCCTGCACCTATTTTCTATGTTTCTATGTTTCTATGTTTCAGGTATTGGAGCACTGATCTTGTAAACCAGGGGTCGTGAGTTTAAATCTCACTGGGGCCT
Source organism: Pristiophorus japonicus (assembly GCF_044704955.1). Taxonomy (NCBI): domain Eukaryota; kingdom Metazoa; phylum Chordata; class Chondrichthyes; family Pristiophoridae; genus Pristiophorus; species Pristiophorus japonicus. The sequence goes on from NW_027254495.1 coordinate 253,011, forward strand.
ACTCAAAATTAGCTCAGTATTTAAATTTGCTGTTAGTTAACAAGGTGTTTAATTCTAAATATTAAACAGCTCTGTGACCAACCCTGGAACAACAGGCTCATTTCTCTTACACTCACTCTCCCCTTCCAAATCTATCTCTCCCTTCCCCAGTCTACATCTTTTTCTCTCTCTCTCTATCTCATTTTGCTCGAATCTCACTCATTCTCCTCTCTCCCCTTCCCCCTCCCCCCCACTCTTTCCTTCCCCCTCACTCTCTATCCTTCTCCCTCGCTCTTCTCTCACTCCTTCCTCTCCTTCCACTCACTCTCCCCATCCGTGCTCTCTTTCCCTTCCCCTGTCTTTCCAAAAGCATGTGGCTCCATAGCTCAAGGGTTAGAGCACTGGTCTAATAAACCAGGGGTAGTGAGTTCAAATCTCACTGGGGCCTACTTAAAGTTAGTTTAGTATTTAAATACCAGTCTGTACCTTTTTCCCACTTTTCAGATTCTCCCCCTTGCACCTCTCTCTCACTTTCCCTTTCCCCTCCAACACTCTCACTCGTTCGTTTGCCTCTCTCTCTCTCTACGTCCCCCTTCCAAACTTTCTCTCTGTCTGTTCCCACCCCCCCTTTTCCTTCCAGTCTCTCTTTTCCCTTCCCCTCTCTTTCCTGCTCCTTCCTCTGTCTTTACCAACACACATGGCTCCATATCTCAGGGGTTAGAGCACTGGTCTTGTAAACCAGGAGTCGTGAGTTCAAATCTCACTGGGGCCTATTTAAAATTAGCTCAGTATTTAAATTCACCGTCAATTAACAAGGGCTTTAATTATAAATATTAAACAACCCCGATACCGACCCTGGAACAAAAGGCTCCCTTCACACCCTTCCCCATCTTCTCTTATACTCTCTCTCCCTTCCCCATCATGACCCGTTCTACATCTTTTTACCCCTCTCTCCCTTTCCCGCTATCTCGCTTTCCCCGTCTCTCACTCATTCCCCTCTCTCACCCTCTCCCGTTCCCCTCTCTCCCCTCCCTCCTCTCTCTCTCTCTTCTCCCTTTCTTTTCGGATTCTCCCCATTCTCCCCCTCTCTCCACTTCCTTTCTCTCTCCCCTGTCTCCTCCCTCTCTCGCCTTCACATCTCTCTCTCCTTCCTCTCTCTCTCTCCCATTACCCTCTGTCTGCCCTTCCCCCCTCTCGCTCACTCCATCCACTCTCTCTTTTCCCTTCCCCTCTCTTTCTTGCTCCTTCCCATGTTTGTCTCAGAGAAGGTGGCTTCATAACTCAGGGGTTAGAGCACTGGTCTCGTAAACCAGGGGTCGTGAGTTCAAATCTAACTGTGGCGTACTCAAAATTAGATCAGTATTTAAATTCACTGTCAATTAACAAGGGCTTTAATTATAAATATTATACAACTATGAGACTGACCCTGAAATAACAGGTTCTCGTCTCTCTTGCACTCTCTCTTCCCTTCCAAATCTCTCTCTCCCTCCCCCTTCTGCATCTTTTTACCCCTCTCTCCCTTTCCCACTATCTCGCTTTCCCCGTCTCTCACTCATTCCCCTCTCTCACCCTCTCCCTCTCCCCTTCCTCCTCTCTCTCTTCTCCCTTTCTTTTCAGATTCTCCCTCTCTCTCCCCTTCCCCGCTCGGTCTCACTCCTTCACCCTCTCTTTCCCCTTCCCCTCTCTCTCCGTCCCCTGTCTCATTCTCCCCTTCCCCTCTCTCTCCTCTCTCCCTACCCCCTCTCTCTTCCCACCCCCTCTCTCTCCCCCCACCACTCTCTCCCCTTCCCCCTCTCTCTTCCCTTCCCCCTCTCTACTCCCTTCCCTCTCTCTCTTCCCTTCCCTCCTCTCCCTCCCTCACTTCCACTCTCTTGCTCCATGTCTACCCTTCCCCCTCTCTCTTCCCTCTCCCTCTCTCCCATTCCCCTCTCTCCCCTCCCCCTCTCTTCCCTACCCACTCTCTCCCCTCCCCCTCTCTCCCCTCCCCCTCTCTCCCCTACCCACTCTCCCCTACCCACTCTCTCCCCTGCCCCCTCTGCCTTTTCACTCTCCCTCTTCCCTTCCCCTATCTTCCCTCCCCTCTCTCCTCTCTCTCACTTTTCCCTTTCTTTTCAGATTCTCCCCAATCTCCCTCTCTCTCCCCTTCCTTTCTCATTCCCCTGTCTCCTCCCTCTCTCGCCTTCCCATCTCTCTCCCCTTTCTCTCTCTCACTCCTTCCCTCTCTCTCCCCTTCCCTCCCTCTCTCACTCCTTCCACTCTCTCTTTTCCCTTCCCCTCTCTTTCCTGTTCCTTCTCCTGTCCTTCTTTGTAATAGGTGGCTCCATAGCTCAGGGGTTAGAGCACTGATCTCGTAAACCAGGGATCGTGAGTTCAAATCTCACTGGGGCCTACTCAAAGTTAGCTTAGTATTTAATTGACTGTCAATTAACAAGGGCTTTAATTATAAATATTAAACAGTTCTGAGACCGAACCAGGAACAAAATCAGTGTTGAGTTTAAATTCACTGTCCATCATCCTTTGCCTCTGTCTCTCTCTCTCTTCTCCCTTTCAGATTGTTCCCCGATCTCTCTCTCGAAAGAAAATAGGTGCAGGAGTTGTCCCTTTGAGCCAACTCTCTCCTTCCCCTTCCTCATTCAATAAGTTCATAGCTGAACATGCAACTTCAGTACTGCTTTCTCGCCATACCCCTTGATCCCCCCAGTAGTAAGGACTTCATCTAACTCCATTTTGAATATATTTAGTGAATTGGCTTCAACTACTTTCTGTGGTAGAGAATTCCACAGGTTCACCACTCTCTGGGTGAAGAAGTTTCTCCTCATCTCGGTCCTAAATGGCTTAACCCTTATCCTTAGACTGTGTCCCCTGGTTCTGGACTTCCCCAACATCGGGAACATTCTTCCTGCATCAAACCCGTCAGAATGTTATATGTTTCTAAGAGATCCCCTCTCATTCTTCTGAACTCCAGTGAATAAAGGCCCAGTCGATCCAGTCTTTCTTGATATGTCAGTCCCGCCATCCCGGGAATCAGTCTGGTGAACCTTCGCTGCACTCCCTCAATAGCAAGAACATCCTTCCTCAAGTTAGGAGACCAAAACTGTCCACAATACTCCAGGTGTGGCCTCACCAAGGCCCTGTACAACTGTAGTAACACCTCCCTGCCCCTGTACTCAAATCCCCTCGCTATCTTACTCCTTCTCCCTCTTTCCCCTTAACCTCTCTTTCCCCACCCCACTCTCTCTCTCTCTCCTGCCTCTCTCTCTCCTTCCCTCTCTCTCCCCTTCCACTCACTCTCTCACCCCTTTCCCTCACTCCCTCCCTTCCCCTCTCTCTCTCCCCAGCTCCTTCCCCTTCTTTCCCAGAGGAGGTGCCCTCCTGTCTCTCTCTCCTTTCCCTTTCCTTTGAGATTCTCCCCTTCTCCCTCTTCCCCTCCCTCTCTTTATCCTTCCCCTCTCTCTTCCCTCTTTCCTACTCCTTCCCCTCTCTTCCCCCTTCTACATTCTCCCCGCCTCTCTCTCTCCCCTTCCTCTCCCCCTCTCTCTCACTCCTTCCCATCTATCTCCCCTTCCGCTCTCTCCCCTTCCCCTCTCTTTTGCAATCCTTCCCCCTCTCTTCCCTTAACCTCTCTTTCCCCTTCCCTCCCTCTCTCCCTTGCCCCTCTCTCTTTCTCCCAGTCTCCACTTCCCTCTCTCTCTCCCCTTCCCCTCCCTCTCTTTCCCCTTCTCCTCTCTCTCACTCCTTCCCCTTTCTCCCCTTCCCCTCCCTCTCTCTCCACTTCCCCTCTCTCTCACTCCTTCCACTCTCTCTTTTCCCTTCTCCTCTCTTTCCTGTTCCTTCCCCTGTCTTTCCCAGAGCAGGTGGCTCCATATTTCAGGGGTTAGAGCACTGGTTTTGTCAACTAGGAGTCGTGAATTCAAATCTCACTGGGGCCTACTCAAAATTAGCTCAATATTTAAATTCACCGTCAATTAACAAGGGGCTTAATTATAAGTATTAAACAGCTCTGAGACTGACCCTGGAACAACAGGTTCTCGTCTCTCTTACACTCTCGCTCCCTTTTCCCCCGCTCAAACTCACTCCTTCACCCTCTCTTTCCCCTTTCTCATTCTCTCCATCCCCTCTCTCTCCTTCCATGTCTCATTCTCCCCTTCTCCTCTCTCCCCTTCCCCTGTCTCATTCTCCCCTTCCCCTCTCTCTCCTCTCTCCCCATTCCTCTCTACTTTCATTCTCTCACTCCTTCCCCTCTCTCTCCTTCCTCCTCTATCTTCCCTCTCTCTCCCCTCCCCCTCTCTCTCCTACCCACACTCTCTCCTGCCCCCTCTCCCTTTTCACTCTCCCTCTCCCCTTCCCCTATCTTCCCTCCCCTCTCTCCTCTCTCTCACTTTTCCCTTTCTTTTCAGATTCTCCCCATTCTCCCTCTCTCTCCCCTTCCTTTCTCTCTCCCCTGTCTCCTCCCTCTCTCGTCTTCCCATCTCTCTCCCCTTACTCTCTCTCACTCCTTCCCTCTCTCTCCCCTTCCCCCTCTCTGTCACTTCTGCCCCCTTTCTCCCCTTCCCCTCCCTCTCTCTCCCCTTCCCCCTCTCTCTCACTCCTTCCACTCTCTCTTTTCCCTTTCCTCTCTCTTTCCTGCTCCTTCCCCTGTTTTTCCTCGAGCAGGTGGCTCCATAGTTCAGGGGTTAGAGCACTGGTCGAGTAAACCAGGGGTAGTTGGTTCAAATCTCATTTGGGCCTATTCAAATTAGCTTTGTGTTTAAATTCACTGTCAATTAACAAGGGCTTTAATTATAAATATTAAACATCCGCAAGAACGACCCTGGAACAACAGGCTTCACTCTCTCTCCCTTTTTCCCCGCTCGGTCTCACTCCTTCACCCTCACTTTCCACTTCCCCTCTCTCTCCTTCCCCTGTCTCATTCTCTCCTTCCCTCCTCTCTCTCCCTCTCTTCCACTCTCTTCCTCCATGTCTCCCATTCCCCTCTCTCTCTCCCCTTCCCTCTCTCTCTCTCCCCTTCCCCTCTCTCTCACTCCTTCCAATCTCTCTCCCCTTCCCTCTCTCTCTCTCCCCTCACTCCTTCCCCCTCTCCCCTTCCCCTCTCTCTCTCACTCCTTCCAATTTCTCTTTCCTGCTCCTTCCTATATTGTTACTTGGCTCCATAGCTCAGGGGTTAGAGCATTGGTGTTGTAAATTAGGGGTTGTGAGTTTAAATCTTACTGGGGCTTGTTTAAAATTAGCTCAGTATTTGAATTAACAACGGGTTTAATTATAAATATTAAACATCCCCGAGACGGACCCTGGAATAAAAGACTCTCTCTTTGCCTTCCACATCACGACCCGTTCTGTATCTTTTTACCCCTCTCTCCCTTCCCCGCTATCTCGCTTTCCCCGTCTCTCACTCATTCCCCTCTCTCACCCTCTCACCCTCTCCCCTTCCCCTCTCTCCCCTCCCTCCTCTCTCTCTCTCTTCTCCCTTTCTTTTCAGATTCTCCCTCTCTCTCCCCTTCCCCGCTCGGTCTCACTCCTTCACCCTCCCTTTCCCCTTCCCCTGTCTCTCCTTCCCGTCTCTCTCCTCTCTCCCCTTCCCTCTCTACTTTCATTCTCTCCCCACTCGTTCCCCTCTCTCTCCTTCCTCCTCTATCTTCCCTCTCTCCCCCTCCCCCTCTCTCCCCTACCCACTCTCTCCCCTGCCCCTTCTGCCTTTTCACTCCCCTCTCTCCTCTCTCTCTCTTTTCCCTTTCTTTTCAGATTCTTCCCATTCTCCCTCTCTCTCCCCTTCCTTTCTCTCTCCCCTGTCTCCTCCCTCTCTCGTCTTCCCATCTCTCTCCCCTCCCTCTCTCTCCCCTTCCCATCTCTCTCCCCTTCCCCCTCGCTCTCCCCTTCCCCCTCTCTCTCACTCCTTCCCCCCTCTCTTTTCCCTTCCCCTCTCTTTCCTGCTCCTTTCCCTGTCTTTCACAGAGCAGGTGGCTCCATAGCTCAGGGGTCAGGGGTCGTGGGTTCAAATCTCATTGGGGCCTACTAAAAATTAGCTCAGTATTTAAATTTACTGTCAATTAACAACAGCTTTAATTATAAATATTAAACAGCTCTGTGACCGACCCTGGATCAACAGGCTCATTTCTCTTACACTCACTCTCCCTTTCCAAATCTCTCTCTCCCTTCCCCATTCTACATCTTTTTCTCCCTCTCTCTCTATCTCATTTTCCCCGTCTCTCACTCATTCCCCTCTCTCCCCTTCCACCTCCCTCACCCCACCATCTTTCCTTCCCCCTCACTCTCTATCCTTCTCCCTCGCTTTTCTCTCACTCCTTCCTCTCCTTCCCCTCACTCTCCCCATCCGCTCCCTCTTTCCCTTCCCTGCCTCTGTCTCCCCTTCTCTCTCTCTCCTGCCTTTCTCTCTCTCTCCTTCCCCTCTCACTCCTTTCCCTCTCTCCCTCCCTTCCCCTCTCTCTCTCCCCAGCTCCTTCCCCTGTCTTTCCCAGAGCAGGTGCCCTCCTGTCTCTCTCTCCTTTCCCTTTCCTTTGAGATTCTCCCCTTCTCTCTCTTCTTCCCCTCCCTCTCTTTCCCTTTCCCTTTCCCTCTCTCTTCCCTCTTTCCTACTCCTTCCCCTCTCTCCCCCCTTCTACATTCTCCCCGCCTCTCTCTCTCCCCTTCCCCTCCCTGTCTCCCCTTCCCCCTCTCTCTCACTCCTTCCCTCCTCTCTCTCACTCCTTCCCCCCTCTCTCCCCTTCTCCTTTCTCTCCCTTTACCCCTCTTTCTCACTCCTTCCCCCCCGTCTCTCCTTCTCCTTTCTCTCCCTTTACCCCTCTTTCACTCCTTCCCATCTCTCTTCCCTTCCGCTCTCTCCCCTTCCCCTTTCTTTCGCACTCCTTCCCCCTCTCTTCCCTTAACCTCTCTTTCCCCTTCCCTCGCTCTCTCCCCTGCCCCTCTCTTTCTCCCATTCTCCACTTCCCCCTCTCTCTCACTCCTTCCGCTCTCTCCCCTTTCCCTCCCTCTCTCTCCCCTTCCCCCTCTCTCTCACTCCTTCCCCTCTCTCCCCTTCCCCTCCCTCTCTCTCCCCTTCCCCCTCTCTCTCACTCCTTCCCCTCTCTCCCCTTCTCCTCCCTCTCTCTCCACTTCCCTCTCTCTCACTCCTTCCCCCTCTCTCCCCTTCCCCCTCTCTCTCACTCCTTCCACTCTCTCTTTTCCTCTCCTCTCTCTTTCCTTCTCCTTCCCCTGTCTTTCTCAGAGCAGTTGGCTCACTCGAAGCTATTTAAAATTAGCCCAGTATTTCAATTAACAAGGGTTGAATTATAAATATTACAGCTCCGAGACAGACTCTGGAACAACAGGCTCCCCTTCCAAATCTCTCTCACCCTTCCCCATCACGACCTGGTCTGCATCTTTTTACCTCTCTCTCCCTTTCCTGCTATCTTGCTTTCCCCGTCTCTCACTCTCCTTCCCCCCTCTTCCCGCTTCCAACTCTCTCCCCTCACTCTCTCGCCTTCCCTCTCTCTCACCTTCCACCCTCTCTCCCATTCCCTTTGTCCTCTCCCTCACTCTCTCTCCCCTTCCAACTCTTACACACACGTTACCCTCTATATCTCACTCCTACGCCTCTCTCTCACTCCTTCCCCCTCTCTCCTCTTTCCCCACACTTTCTCCACTTCCTCTCCACTTTCCTTCCCCCTTTCTCTCCCCTTCCCTCTCCCTCACTCATTCCCCTCTCTCTCCCCTTCCCTTCTCTCTATCCCCTTCTCACTCCACTGCCTCCTCCCTCACCCTCGCTTTTCGTTTCCATCTGACCCCTTTCCCCTCTCTCCCCTTCCCTCTCTCCCTTTCCCCCTCACTCCCCTTCCCTCTCTCCCTTTCCCCCTCTTCCCCCTTCCCTCTCTTCCTACCCATCTCTCCCTTTCCTCCTCGCGAGACAGAGAGAAAGTGAGAGATAGTAAGAGAGACACAAAGAGAGAACATGTGATAGAGTGAGAGTGAGAGATGGAGAGACAGATACACTGAGAGAGAGAAAGTGAAAGATAAAGAGAGAGAGTGAGATTGAGAGACTGACATAGAGAGACAGAGAGACAGAGCCAGAGTGTGACTGAGTTGCCTTGGGATGTTTTACTACGTGAAAGACCCGATATATCGATGTTGAGAAGTGAATATTGAAGAGACGGAGGCAGGAGTCTGTGGGGTGAGACACAATCTGAGTGTTTCACTGACCCCTCCTCATTCTTCAAACACACAGCACTAACTGGGGACTGACCCACAACCCAGAGCAGGTGGCTCCATAGCTCAGGGGTGAGAGCACTGGTCTAGTAAACCAGGGGTCGTGGGTTCAAATCTCACTGGGGCCGACTCAAAATTAGCTCTGTGTTTAAATTCACTGTCAATTAACTAGAGATTTAATATATAAATATTAAACATATCTGAGACCGACCCTGGAACTACAGGAACCTTCTTGCCCCCTTCACCAATCTTTCTCACGCCTTATTCCTCTCTCCGTCTCCCAGCTTCTCACTCTGTCTCTCCGCTTCTGCCTTTCCCCTCTCTCTGTCTCTTTCCCTCTCTCATTGCCTGTTGCTCTCTCTCTCTGCCCTCTGCGTCACTGTCTCTCACCATCTCTCCTTCTCCATCTCTGTGTCTCTCTTTGTCACAGCCCCTCGAGCCTGTTCCGCCATTCAATTAGATCAGGGCTGATCCATATTTTAACTCCATCTACCCGCCTCGGTTCCATAACCGTTAGTAACCTTGCCTAACCAAAATAATAAAATCAGAGAACATTATGAGACAGAAGGAGATCATTCGGCCCATCGTGTCTGTGCCGGTCGGAAGAACAGTTACCCAGCCTAATCCCACCTTCCATCTCTCGGTACGTAACCCAGGGGATTTGCAGGATTTTGCGGAGACATCGTTGGTGGTATTTCTCCAGCGACTTGAGCTGTCTGCTGTACATGGTCCATGTCTCTGAGCCACACAGGAGGGCGGCTATTACTACAGCCCTGTAGACCATGAGCTCGGTGGTAGGTTTGAGGGCCTGGTCTTCAAACACTCTTTTCCTCAGGCGGCCGAAGGCTGCACTGGTGCACTGGAGGCGGTGTTGGGTCTGGTGGTCAATGCCTGTCCTTGTTGATAAGAGACTCCCGAGGTTTGGGGAATGGTCCCCGGTGTCCAGGGCCGCCCCGTGGACCTTGCTGACTGGGGGGCAGTGCTGTGCGGTGAGGACAGGCTGCTGGAGGACCTTTGTCTTACGGATGTTTAGAGTAAGGCCCGAGCTCTCGGCCGCCTCGGTGAAGATGTTGACGATGACTTGGAGATCAGCCTCTGAATGTACACAGACGCAGGCGTCGTCCGCGTACTGTAGCTCGACGACAGAGGTTGGGGTGGTCTTGGACCTGGCCTGGAGACAGCGAAGGTTGAACAGGTTCCCACTGGTTCTGTAGTTTAGTTCCACTCCAGCGGGGAGCTTGTTGACTGTGAGGTGGAGCACGGCAGCGAGGAAGATTGAGAAGAGGGTTGGGGGGGCGATGACACAGCCCTGCTTGACCCCGGTCCGGACGTGGATTGGGGTCTGTGATGGATCCGTTGGGTCAGGATCGCGGCCTGCATGTCGTCGTGGAGCAGGCCGGAGGATGGTGAGGAACTTTTGGGGGGCAGCCGAAACGGAGGAGGACGCTCCATAGACCCTCGCGGTTGACGGTGTCAAAGGCCTTTGTGAGGTCGAAGAAGGCCATGGACAAGGGTTGGTGCTAGTCCCTGCATTTCTCTTGTCCTCATCGACCCTCCTTGTTACCTCCTCAAACAACTCAATCAAGTTAGTCAGACACGGCCTTCCCTGAACAAATCCACACCGACCGACCTTGATTAATCTGTGTCTTTCTAAATGTAGGTTTATCCTGTCCCTCAGAATTGATCCCAGTCATAACTTTCACCGGGGAATGGGATAAATACTTGCCGGGCTGTGGGGAAAGTGCGGTGGGCGAGGGGAATAATCTCTCTCACAGAGCCGACACAGACACGATGGGCCGAATGGCCCTCCTTGTGTGCTGTAAGATTATGTCAATGTTCAGGGATGGATCACCGAGAATGATTATTCCGGCCCCACCTCCTTGTTAACAATAGTAAGGTGCAAACAGGAGCTGGTGTTACAGGTGGCTCCATAGCTCAGGGGTTTGAGCCTGGGTCTGGTAAACCAGGAGTTGTGAGTTCAAATTTTACTGGGGCCGACTCAAAATTAGCTCAGTATTTAAATTCACTGTCCATCACCCTTTGCCTCTGTCTCTCTGTTTCTTCTCCCTTTCCTTTCAGATTATTCTCCTCTCTCTCTCTCTCTCTCTCTCTCTCTCTCTCTCTCTCTCTCTCTCTCTCTCTCTCTCTCTCTCTCTCTCTCTCTCTCTCTCTCTCTCTCTCTCTCTCTCTCTCTCCCCTTTCTCACTCCGACCCTCTCTTTCCCCACCCCACTCTCTCTCCCCTGCCCCCACTCTCTCACTCACCCCTCTCCCCTTCCCGGAGCGGCGAGAGATCGGGGACGGAGGAGCGGCGAGAGATCGGGGCGGAGGAACGGCGAGAGATCGGGGCAGAGGAGCGGCGAGAGATCGGGGACGGAGGAGCGGCGAGAGATCGGGGACGGAGGAACGGCGAGAGATCGGGGACGGAGGAGCGGCGAGAGATCGGGGCGGAGGAGCGGCGAGAGATCGGGGCGGAGGAGCGAGAGATCGCGGCGGAGGAGCGGCGAGAGATCGGGGTGGAGGAACGGCGAGAGATCGGGGACGGAGGAGGAGCGGCGAGAGATCGGGGCGGAGGAGCGGCGAGAGATCGGGGCGGAGGTGCGGCGAATGAGAGTTCAGGGCCCAGGAGAGGCGAGGGCCCAGGGGCAGCACGGGCCCAGCCCACACTGTGCATTATGTGTGCGCACTGGGTCCGTGCAGCAGAGCAGGTCTCCAGTTGTCCTGGTTAACCCTTGCCACTGGACCCAGACCTCGCTCTGTCAAGCCCGTGTGGTGGCTGGTGTACAACGGTCACCCCACGTTAAAACAATCCACCCACAGGCATCTTCCACCCTTCAACTGGAGTTGAGGACTGGAACATCGGGTCCTTCATTGAAACATTTGTGAACTCATCCCTTTTGGTGTGGAAACAAGTCATCCTCGTTCGACGGAGCGCCGATGATGTCACAATAAAAAGCTGCCAGGCGTATAACTGGCCAACTACCAGTCAACAGGTGCAGGGTTAAATGGAACAAGCTGATCGCCACCAAACAAGGACCAGAAAGCCGACAAAATCTGTTCTCTGTTCAGGTGAGTGTCCCTCCACAGGTTCAGTGAGCAGTGACACCGAACGCTGGTCCTGCTGGTCCTTATGTTGCCAACGTTCTGTTTTCCGTACGATCTCACAAACACGCACAGGTTTGTGAGATAGCTGGTAACTTCAGGAAACCCAGTCAGAGTGACCTGACTTTATTGTTGTAAACAGCACTGGCTGCAATGCCCCAGTAGTTCACTGGATGGAGCTCAGAAGAATGAGAGGGGACCTCATAGAAACGTTTAAAATTCTGACGGGTTTAGACAGGTTAGATGCAGGAAGAATGTTCCTGATGTTGGGGAAGTCCAGAACCAGGGGTCACAGTCTGAGGATAAGGGGTAAGCCATTTAGGACCGAGATGAGGAGAAACTTTTTCACCCAGAGAGTGGTGAACCTGTGGAATTCTCTACCACAGAAAGTAGTTGAGGCCAATTCACTAAATATATTCAAAAGGGAGTTAGATGAAGTCCTTACTACTCGGGGGATCAAGGGTTATGGCGAGAAAGCAGGAAGGGGGTACTGAAGTTTCATGTTCAGCCATGAACTCATTGAATGGCGGTGCAGGCTAGAAGGGCTGAATGGCCTACTCCTGCACCTATTTTCTATGTTTCTATGTTTCTATATATTACATTGGTATCACACACACTTTGCCTTTTACATAAGAAATAGGAACAGGAGTAGGCCATACGGCCCCTCGAGCCTGCTCCGCCATTTAATACGATCATGGCTGAACCGATCATGGACTCAGCTCCACTTCCCTGCCCGCCCCCTTATTCCCTGATCGGTTAAGAAACTGTCTATTTCTGTCTTAAATATATTCAATGTCCCAGCTTCCACAGCTATCTGAGGCAGCGAATTCCACAGATTCACAACCTTCTGAGAGGAGAAATTCCTCCTCATCTCAGTTTTAAATGGGCGGCCCCTTATTCTAAGATCATGCCCCCTAGTTCTAGTCTCCCCCATCAGTGGAAACATCCTCTCTGCATCCACCTTGTCAAGCCCCCTCATAATCTGATACGTTTCGATAAGATCACCTCTCATTCTTCTGAATTCCAATGAGTAGAGGCCCAACCTCCTCAACCTTTCATCATAAGTCAAACCCCTTCATCTCCGGAATCAACCGAGTGAACCTTCTCTGAACTGCCTCCAAAGCAAGTATAACCGGTTTTTATTCAAGCATGCTAGGGAAGTGTTCCGATGGACCTTCTCAGAACAGAGGTTTTCACAATTACAATTCTGCCGCTTTTTGAGGTGTGTGGGCCTCCTACAGAACCACCGATTGGTCGACTGCCATCAGCGGAGTGACATCGATTTGTTGAACCTTTCCAGACTGGCTCTGATAGATTCTTTCCCACCTGTCCATCTCCCATCACACGTCACCCTCCCGGAGTGTGTCATTCAGTGGTGTCAACGTGGCTCGAGGGGCCATATGGCCTACTCCTGCTCCGATTTCTTATGTTCTTAAACCGAGGTTGAGTGTGAGTGATTCCGTGGTCGCTATACGGCCGGGGATCAATTCCTTATCTCAGGGAGTCCAGCTTGAGGAAGAGAAGACATTTGTGAGAGGATTTGAACCCGTGACCTGTGGGTTTACCAATCCGGTGATTATCACAAAGGACTGTGACACACACACACACACTTCCCATTGACTCTCCATTTTCAAAGCAGTTTTATTTCGGTTTTTTGGGTTTTTTAACTCCATCACAGTGTGTATTTACAAGTTATTTACGCGTCCCATTCTTGACGTCACGTTTTAACAAAAGCACGCGCTTGCAGGGCGAGGTCTGTGTCAGTCCCTTCACACACCGCCTCTCCCCTCATACCCTGCCAAACGCAGGGGGAGGGGTGGGGCACAGTCCGATCCCAATCGATTCACCTCGCTCCTTCCGCTCGCGCGCTGGGAGCTCGAACACTCCACATTTTGTCTTTTTAAAAGAAAACTCAGGTTCCTGTACCGTCACACCACAGCGATTAGACTTACTGCCACCCTGCCTTCTCCATTTGCCCCAAAGCTTTGGAAAGAACACAAGAATCAGGAGCAGGTGAGTCGCCCCCATGGCCCCCTCGAGCCTGCTCCGCCATTTAATACATGGCTGATCTTCGAGCTAGTCTCCTCTCTTCCCTCCTTATCCCTTGATTCCTCCAGAGTCCAAAAATCTATTGATAGCTGTCATAGAATCAAAGAATAATTGTGACACAGAATCGGGCCATTGGGGCGACCAAGAGCTACCCAGCCTAATCCCACTTTCCAGCTCTCGGTCCGTAGCCCTGTAGGTTACGACACTTCAAGTGTACATCCAGGTACTTTTTAAATGTGGTGAGGGTTTCTGCCTCTATCACACTTTCAGGCCGTGAGTTCCAGACCCCCACCACCCTCTGGGTGAAGACATTTCCCCTCAAATCCCCTCTAAACCTCCCCCCAATTACTTTAAATCTGTGCCCCCTGGTTATTGACCCCTCTGCGAAGGGGAAATAGGTCCTTCCTATCCACTCTATCCAGGCCCCTCATAATTTTATACACCTCAATTAAATCTCCCCTCAGTCTCCTCTGTTCCAAGGAAAACAACCCCCAGCCTATCCAATCTTTCCTCATGGCTAAAGTTTTCCAGTCCCGGCAACATCCTGGTAAATCCCCTCTGCACCCTCTCCAGTGCAATCACATCCTTCCTGTAATGTGGTGACCAGAACTGCATGCAGTACTCCAGCTGTGGCCTAACCAGTGTTGTGTACAGTTCAAGCATAACCTCCCTGCTCTTGTATTCTATACCTCGACTAATAAAGGCAAGTATTCCGTATCCGTCTTAACCACCTTATCCCCCTGGCCTGCTACCTTCAGGGATCTGTGGACCTGCACTCCAAGATCCCTCTGTTCCTCTACACTTCTCAGTGTCCTACCATTTAATGTCTATTCCCTTGCCTTGTTAGCCCTCCCCAAATGCATGACCTCACACCTCTCTGGATTAAATTCCATTTGCCACTGTTCTGCCCTGCTGACCAGTTCATCGATATCTTCCTGCAGTCCACAGCTTTCTTCTTCATTATCAACCCCACGGCATATTTTTGTATTATCTGCAAACTTCTTAATCATACCCCCTATATTCAAGTCTAGATCATTGATGTATACCACAAAAAGCAAGGGACCCAGCACTGAGCCCTGAGGAACCCCACTGGAAACATCCTTCCAGTCACAAAAACACCCATCAACCATTACCCTTTGCTTCCTGACTCTGAGCCAATTTTGGCTCCAACTTGCCACTTTGCCCTGGATCCCAGGGGCTTTTACTTTTGTGACCAGTCTGCCATGTGGGACCTTATCAAAAGCCTTTCTAAAATCCATATACACTACATCATACACACTGCCCTCATCAACTCTCCTGGTTACCTCCTCGAAAAATTCAATTGTTAGTCAGACAGGAACTTCCCTCAACAAATCCATGCTGACTGTCTCTGATGAACCCGTGTCTTTCTAAATGTAGATTTATCCTGTCCTTCAGGAGTTTTTCCAATAATTTGCCCACCACGGAGCTTAGGCTGACTGGTCTGTAATTACTCGGTCTATCTCTTTCTCCCTTCTTAAACAAAGGTACCACCTTCGCAGTCCTCCAGTCCTCTGGTACCACACTTGAAGCCAGAGAGGATTGGAAAATGATGGTCAGAGCCTCTGCTATTTCCCCTTTTGCTTCGCTCAACAGCCTGGGATACAATTCATCCTGGCCTGAGACTTATCCACTTTCAGAGCTACTAAACCCCGGGGGAAGGGGGGGGTAGCAGGGAGGAGGGGTAGAGCGGGGGTGGAGCGGGGAGGGCAGGGGTGGGGGGTGGGTGGTGGGGCGGAGTGCGAATAATCTCTTTCACACAGCCGACACAGACACGATGGGCCGAATGGCCCTCCTTGTGTGCTGTAAAATTCTGTGAATGTTCAGGGATGAATCACCGAGAATGATAATTCGGGCCCCACCTCCTTGTTAACAATAGTAAGATAGAAACAGGAGCTGGTGTTACAGGTGGCTCCATAGCTCAGGGGTTAGAGCACTGGTCTTGTAAACCAGGGGTCGTGAGTTTAAATCTTACTGGGACCTACTCAAAATGAACTTAATATTTAAGTTTGCTGTCAGTTAACAAGGTTTTTAATTATAAATGTTTAATATCTCTGAGACTGACTGAGGAACAACAGGCCTTCCTCGTACCCTTTCGTCTCTCTCTGCCCTCCCCATCATGAGAATTTTTACCCATCTCTCCCTTTCCAACTATCTCGCTTTCCCCGTTTCTCACTCTGCTTCCCCCTCTCTTCTCCCTTCCCCCTCTCATCTCCCTTCCCCCTCTCATCTCCCTTCCCCCTCTCTTCCCTCACTCTCTCCCCCCCCTTGCTCTCCCTCCCCTTCCCACTCTTACACACTCGTTACCCTCTATATCTCGCTCCTGTACCTCTCTCTCACTCCTTCCCCCTCTCTCCCCTTTCCCCACTCTTTCTCCCCTTCCTCACCTCTTTCCTTCCCCCTTTCTCTCCCCTTCTCTCTCTGGATGTTTAACATCTCTGAGACCGACCCTGGAACAACAGGCTCCCCTCACACCCTTCCCCCTCTCCTCTTCTCATCTCTCTTACACTCTCTCTCCCTTTTTCCCCGCTCGATCTCACTCATTCACCCTCTCTTTCCCCTTCCCCTCTCTCTCTTTCCCCTGTCTCATTCTCTCCATCCCCTCTCCCTCCTTCCCCTGTCTCATTCTCCCCTTCTCCTCTCTCCCCTTCCCCTGTCTCATTCTCCCCTTCCCCTCTCTCTCCTCTCTCCCCTTCCCTCTCTACTTTCATTCTCTCACTCCTTCCCCTCTCTCTCCTTCCTCCTCTATCTTCCCTCTCTCTCCCCTCCCCCTCTCTCCCCTACCTACACTCTCCCCTGCCCCCACTACCTTTTTACTCTCCCTCTCTCCTTCCCCTATCTTCCCTCCCCTCTCTCCTCTCTCTCACTTTTCCCTTTCTTTTCAGATTCTCCCCATTCTCCCTCTCTCTCCCCTTCCTTTCTCTCTCCCCTGTCTCCTCCCTCTCTCGCCTTCTCATCTCTCCCCCCTTCCTCTCTCTCACTCCTTCCCTCTCTCTCCCCTTCCCCCTCACTGTCACTTCTGCCCACTCTCTCCCCTTCCCCTCCCCTCCCTCTCTCTCCCCTTCCCCTCCCTCTCTCTCCTCTTCCCCCTCTCTCTCACTCCTTCCACTCTATCTTTTCCCTTCCCCTCTCTTTCCTGTTCTTTCCCCTGTCTTTCCCAAAGCAGGTGGCTCCATAACTCAGGGTTTAGAGCACTGGTCTAGTAAACCAGTGGTCGTGGGTTCAAATCTCACTGGGGCCTACTCAAAGTTAGTTAAATTTGCTGTTAGTTCACAAGGTCTTTAATTATAAATATTAAACAGCTCCAAGACTGATCCTGGATGAACAGGCTAATTTCTCTTGCACTCTCTCTCCCCTTCCAAATCTCTCTCATCCTTCCCCATTCAACATCTTTCTCTCGCTATCTCCTTTTCCCCGTCTCTCACTCATTCCCCTCTCTCCCCTTCCTCCTCCCTCACCCCACCTTCTTTCCCTTCCCTCCCTCTGTCTCCCCTTCTCTCTCTCTCCTGCCTTTCTCTCTCTCCTTCCCTCTATCACTCCTTTCCCTCCCTCCCTCCCTTCCACTCTCTCAAACCCCAGCTCCTTCCCCTGTCTTTCCCAGAGCAGGTGCCCTCCTGTCTCTCTCTCCTTTCCCTTTCCTTTGAGATCCTCCCCTTCTCTCTTTTCTTCCCCTCCCTCTCTTTCCCCTTCCCCTCTCTCCCCTTCCCCTCTCTCTTCCCTCTTTCCTACTCCTTCCCCTCTCTTCCACCTTCGACATTCTCCCCGCCTCTCTCTCTCCCTGTCTCCCCTTCCCCCTCTCTCCCCTTCCCACTCTCTCTCACTCCTTTCCCCTCTCTCCGCTTCCCCCTCTCTCTCACTCCTTCCCCCCTCTCTCCCCTTCTCCTTTCTCTCCCTTTACCCCTCTTTCACTCCTTCCCATCTCTCTCCCCTTCCGCTCTCTCCCCTTCCCCTTTCTTTCGCACTCCTTCCCCCTCTCTTCCCTTAACCTCTCTTTCCCCTTCCCTCGCTCTCTCCCCTGCCCCTCTCTTTCTACAGTCTCCACTTCCCTCTCTCTCTCACTCCTTCCCCTTTCTCCACTTTCCCTCTCTCTCTCACTCCTTCCCCTTTCTCCACTTTCCCTCTCTCTTTCCCCTTCCACTCTCGATTTACCCACTCTTTCTCACTCCTTCCCTCTCTCCCCTTAACTTCTCTTTCCGCTCCCTCTCTCTCTTTTCAACAACAGGTGGCTCCATAGCTCAGGGGTTAGAACACTGGTCTTATAAACCAGGGGTCATGAGTTCAAATCTCACTGTGGACCTACTCAAAATTAGTTTAGTATTTAAATGCCAGTCTCTCCCTCCTCCCTATTCTTTCTCACTTTTCAGATTCTCCCCCTTCCCCTCTCTCTCACTTTCCCTTTCCCCTCACCCCTCACTTGTTTGTTTGCCTCTCTCTGTCCCCTTCTACGATCTATTTCACTCCTTCCCCTCTCTCTCTCTCCCCGCCCCTTCCACACTTTCTCTCACTCCCCCTTCCCATTTCTCTCACACGCCTGCTTCTCTCTCTCCCCTTAACCACTCTTTCTCCTCTCTGCTGCTCTCTCTTTCCATCACATTACGACCCATTCTACATCTTTTTACCCCATTCCCCTCCCTCTCTTTCCTCTTCCCTCTCTCTCTCCCATTCTACTCTCTCTTTTCCCTTCCACTCTCTTTCCTGCTCCTTCCCCTGTCTTTGCCAGTGCACTTGGCACCATAGCTCAGCGGTTAGAGCACTGGTCTAGTAAATCTCACTGGGGCCTATTTAAAATTAGCTCAGTAGTTAATTCACCGTCAATTAACAAGGGGTTTAATTATAAATATTAAACAACTCCGAGACCAACTCTGGAACAACAGGCTCCCCTCACACCCTTCCCCCTCTCCTACACTCTCTCTCTCCCTTCCGCATCATGACCCATTCTACATCTTTTTACCCCTCTCTCCCTTTCCCACTATCTTGCTTTCCCCATCTCTCACTCATAGAAACATAGACATAGAAAATAGGTGCAGGAGGAGGCCATTCGGCCCTTCTAGCCTGCACCGACATTCAATTGAGTTCATGGCTGAACATGCAACTTCAGTACCCCATTCCTGCTTTCTCACCATACCCCTTGATTCCCCTAGTAGTAAGGACTTCATCTAACTCCTTTTTGAATATATTTAGTGAATTGGCCTCAACAACTTTCTGTGGTAGAGAATTCCACAGGTTCACCACTCTCTGGGTGAAGAAATTCCTCCTCATCTCGGTCCTAAATGGCTTCCCCCTTATCCTTAGACTGTGTCCCCTGGTTCTGGACTTCCCCAACATTGGGAACATTCTTCCTGCATCTAACCTGTCTAACCCCGTCAGAATTTTAAACGTTTCTATGAGGTCCCCTCTCATTCTTTAGAACTCCAGTGAATACAAGCCCAGTTGATCCAGTCTTTCTTGATAGGTCAGTCCCGCCATCCCGGGAATCAGTCTGGTGAACCTTCGCTGCACTCCCTCAATAGCAAGAATGTCCTTCCTCAGGTTAGGAGACCAAAACTGTACACAATACTCCAGGTGTGGCCTCACCAAGGCCCTGTACAATTGTAGCAACACCTCCCTGCCCTTATACTCAAATCCCCTCGCTATGAAGGCCAACATGCCATTTGCTTTCTTAACCGCCTGCTGTACCTGCATGCCAACCTTCAATGACTGATGTACCATGACACCCAGGTCTCTTTGCACCTGCCCTTTTCCTAATCTGTCACCATTCAGATAATAGTCTGTCTCTCTGTTTTTACCACCAAAGTGGATAACCTCACATTTATCCACATTATACTTCATCTGCCATGCATTTGCCCACTCACCTAACCTATCCAAGTCGCTCTGCAGCCTCATAGCATCCTCCTCGCAGCTCACACTGCCACCCAACTTAGTGTCATCCGCAAATTTGGAGATACTACATTTAATCCCCTCGTCTAAATCATTAATGTACAGTGTAAACAGCTGGGGCCCCAGCACAGAACCTTGCGGTACCCCACTAGTCACTGCCTGCCATTCTGAAAAGTACCCATTTACTCCTACTCTTTGCTTCCTGTCTGACAACCAGTTCTCAATCCATGTCAGCACACTACCCCCAATCCTATGTGCTTTAACTTTGCACATTAATCTCTTGTGTGGGACCTTGTCGAAAGCCTTCTGGAAGTCCAAATATACCACATCAACTGGTTCTCCCTTGTCCACTCAACTGGAAACATCCTCAAAAAATTCCAGAAGATTTGTCAAGCATGATTTCCCTTTCACAAATCCATGCTGACTTGGACCTATCATATTACCTCTTTCCAAATGCACTGCGATGACATCCTTAATAATTGATTCCATCATTTTACCCACTACCGATGTCAGGCTGACCGGTCTGTAATTCCCTGTTTTCTCTCTCCCTCCTTTTTTAAAAAGTGGGGTTACATTGGCTACCCTCCACTCCATAGGAACTGATCCAGAGTCAATGGAATGTTGGAAAATGACTGTCAATGCATCCACTATTTCCAAGGCCACCTCCTTATCATTCCCCTCTCTCTCCCCTTCCCCTCCCTCTCTTTCACCTTCCCCTTCTCTCTCACATCTTCCCCTCTCTCTCACCCGTTCCCTTTCTCTCCTCTACCCATTTCCTCCCCTCACTCTCCCCTTCCCCACTCTCTCCCCTTCCCCCTCACTCTCCCCTTCCCCCCCTCTCTCCCCTTCCCCCTCTCTCCTCTTCCCCCCTCTCTCTCTCCCCTTCCCCCTCTCTCTCCCATTCGACTCTCTCTTTTCCCTTCCCTTCTCTTTCCTGCTCCTTCCCCTGTCCTTCCCAAGGCAGGTAGCTCCATAGCTCAGGGGTTAGAGCGCTGGTGTTGTAAACCTGGGGTCATGGGTTCAGATCTCACTGGGGCCTATTCAAAATTAGCTCAGTATTTAAATTTGCTGTTAGTTAACACTGTGTTTAATTATAAATATTAAACAGCTCTGTGATTGATCCGAGATCAACAGGCTCATTTCTCTTACACTCTTTCCCTCCCTTCCACATTCTGCATCTTTTTCTCCCTCTCTCTCTATCACATTTTCCCCGTCTCTCACTCATTCCCCTCTCTCCCCTTCCCCCACCCTCTTTCCTTCCCCCTCACTCTCGATCCTTCTCCCTCGCTCTTCTCTCACTCCTTCCCCTCCTTCCACTCACTCTCCCCATCCGTTCCCTCTCTTTCCCTTCCCTGCCTCTGTCTCCCCTTCTCTCTCTCTCCTGCCTCTCTCTCTCCTTCACTCTCTCTCCCCTTCCACTCCCTCTCTCACCCCTTTCCCTCTCTCCCTCTCTCTCTCCCCAGCTCCTTCCCCTGTATTTCCCAGAGGAGGTGCCTTCCTTTCTCTCTCTCCTTTCCCTTTCCTTTGAGATTCTCCCCTTCTCCCTCTTCTTCCCCGCCCTCTCTTTCCCCTTCCCCTCTCTCTTCCCTCTTTCCTACTCCTTCCCCTCTCTCTGCCACTTCTACATTCTCTCCGCCTCTCTCTCTCTCCCCTTCCTCTCCCTGTCTCCCTTTCCCCCTCTCTCTCACTCCTTCCCCCCTCTCTCCCCTTCCTTCCCCCGTCTCTCCCCTTCTCCTTTCTCTCCCTTTACCCCTCTTTCACTCCTTCCCATCTATCTCCCCTTCCGCCTTCTCCCCTTCCCCTCTCTTTCGCAATCCTTCCCCCTCTGTTCCCTTAACCTCTCTTTCCCCTTCCCTCGCTCTCTCCCCTGCCCCTCTCTCCCCTTCCCCTCCCTCTCTCTCCACTTCCCCTCTCTCTCACTCCTTCCACTCTCTCTTTTCCCTTCCCCTCTCTTTCCTGTTCCTTCCCCTGTCTTTCCCAGAGCAGGTGGCTCCATATTTCAGGGGTTAGAGCACTGGTCTTGTCAACCAAGAGTTGTGAGTTCAAATCTCACTGGGGCCTACTCAAAATTCGCTCAATATTTAAATTCACTGTCAATTAACAAGGGGCTTAATTATAAATATTAAACAGCTCTGAGACTGACCCTGGAACAACAGCTTCTCGTCTCTCTTACACTCTCTCTCCCTTCTTCCCCGCTCGAACTCACTCCTTCACCCTCTCTTTCCACTGTCTCATTCTCCCCTTCTCATCTGTCTCATTCTCCCCTTCCCCTCTATCTCCTCTCTCCCCTTCCCTCTCTACTTTCATTCTCTCACTCCTTCCCCTCTCTCTCTATCTTCCCTCCCCCTCTCTCCCCTACCCACACTCTCCCCTGCCCCCTTTCCCTTTTCACTCTCCCTCTCCCCTTCCCCTATCTTCCCTCCCCTCTCTCCTCTCTCTCACTTTTCCCTTTCTTTTCAGATTTTCCCCATTCTCCCTCTCTCTCCCCTTCCTTTCTCTCTCCCCTGTCTCCTCCCTCTCTCGCCTTCCCATCTCTCCCCCCTTCCTCTCTCTCACTCCTTCCCTCTCTCTCCCCTTCCCCCTCTCTGTCACTTCTGCCCCCTCTCTCCCCTTCCCCTCCCCTCCCTCTCTCTCTCCCCTTCCCCTCCCTCTCTGCCCCCTTCCCCTCTCTCTCACTCCTTCCACTCTCTCTTTTCCCTTTCCCCTCTCTTTCCTGCTCCTTCCCCTGTTTTTCCCAGAGCAGGTGGCTCCATAGTTCAGGGGTTAGAGCACTGGTTTTGTAAACCACGGGCCGTGGGTTCAAATCTCATTTGGGCCTATTTAAAATTAGCTCAGTGTTTAAATTCACTGTCAATTAACAAGGGCTTTAAGTATAAATATTAAACAGCCCCAAGACCGACCCTTGAACAACAGGCTTCACTCTCTCTCCCTTTTTCCCCGCTCGGTCTCACTCCTTCACCCTCACTTTCCCCTTCCCCTGTCTCATTCTCCCGTTCCCCTCTCACTCTTTCCCTCCTCTCTTCCTCCATGTCTCCCATTCCCCTCTCTCTCTCCCCTTCCCTCTCTCTCTCCCCTTCCCCTCTCTCTCACTCCTTCCAATCTCTCTCCCCTTCCCCTCTCTCTCTCACTCCTCCCACTCTCTCGTTCCTGCTCCTTCCTGTATTGTTACTTGGCTCCATAGCTCAGGGGTTAGAGCATTGGTGTTGTAAACTAGGGATTGTGAGTTCAAATCTTACTGGGGCTTGTTTAAAATTAGCTCAGTATTTAAATTCACTGTCAATGAACAAGGGATTTAATTATAAATATGAAACATCCCCAAGACAGACCCTGGAATAAAAGACTCTCTCTTTCCCTTCCCCATCACGACCCGTTCTATATCTTTTATCCCCTCTCTCCCTTTCCCGCTATCTCGCCTTCCCCGTCTCTCACTCATTCCCCCCTCTCACCCTCTCACCCTCTCCCTCTCTCCCCTCACTCCTCTCTCTCTCTCTTTTCCCTTTCTTTTCAGATTCTCCCATTCTCCCTCTCTCTCCCCTTCCTTTCTCTCTCCCCTGTCTCCTCCCTCTCTCGTCTTCCCATCTCTCTCCCCTCCCTCTCTCTCCCCTTCCCTCTCTCTCTCACTCCTTCCACCCTCTCTTTCCCTTCCCCTCTCTTTTCTGCTCCTTTCCCTGTCTTTCCCAGAGCAGGTGGCTCCATCGCTCAGGGGTCAGGGGTCGTGGGTTCAAATCTCATTGGGGCCTACTAAAAATTAGCTCAGTATTTAAATTTACTGTCAATTAACAACAGCTTTAATTATAAATATTAAACAGCTCTGTGACCGACCATGGATCAACAGGCTCATTTCTCTTACACTCACGCTCCCTTTCCAAATCTCTCTCTCCCTTCCCCATTCTACATATTTTTCTCCCTCTCTCTCTGTCTCATTTTCCCCGTCTCTCACTCATTCCCCTCTCTCCCCTTCCCCCTCCCTCACCCCACCCTCTTTCCTTCCCCCTCACTCTCTATCCTTCTCGCTCGCTTTTGTCTCACTCCTTCCTCTCCTTCCCCTCACTCTCCCCATCCGCTCCCTCTTTCCCTTCCCTGCCTCTGTCTCCCCTTCTCTCTCTCTCCTGCCTTTCTCTCTCTCTCCTTCCCTCTCTCACTCACTCCTTTCACTCTCTCCCTCCCTTCCCCTCTCTCTCTCCCCAGCTCCTTCCCCTGTCTTTCCCCAGGCAGGTGGCTCCATAGCTCAGGGGTTAGAGCACTGGTCTAGTAAACCAGGGGTCGTGAGTTCAAATCTCACTGGGGCCTACTCAAAATTAGCTCAGTATTTAAATTCACTGTCAATTAACAAGAGATTTAATATATAAATATTAAACATCTCTGAGACCGACCCTAGAACTAGAGGAACCTTCTTGCCCCCTTCACCAATCTTTCTCACGACTTATTCCTCTCTCCGTCTCCCAGCTTCTCACTCTGTCTCTCCGCTTCTGCCTTTCCCCTCTCTCTATCTCTTTCCCTCTCTCATTGCCTGTTGCTCTCTCTCTCTGCCCTCTCCGTCACCATCTCTCCTTCTCCATCTCTGTGTCTCTCTTTGTCACAGCCCCTCGAGCCTGTTCCGCCATTCAATTAGATCAGGGTTGATCCATATTTTAACTCCATCTACCCGCCTCGGTTCCGTAACCGTTAGTAACCTTGCCTAACCAAAATAATAGAATCAGAGAACATTATGAGACAGAAGGAGGTAATTCGGCCCATCGTGTCTGTGCCGGTCGGAAGAACAGTTACCCAGCCTAATCCCATTTCCAGCTCTCGGTACGTAACCCAGGCGATTTGCAGGATCTTGCAGAGACATCGTTGGTGCTATTTCTCCAGCGACTTGAGCTGTCCGCTGTACATGGTCCATGTCTCTGAGCCATACAGGAGGGCGGCTATCACTACAGCCCTGTAGACCATGAGCTCGGTGGTAGGTTTGAGGGCCTGGTCTTCAAACACTCTTTTCCTCAGGCGGCCGAAGGCTGCACTGACGCACTGGAGGCGGTGTTGGATCTGGTGGTCAATGCCTGCCCTTGTTGATAAGAGACTTCCGAGGTTTGGGGAATGGTCCCCGGTGTCCAGGGCCGCCCCGTGGACCTTGCTGACTGGGGGGCAGTGCTGTGCGGTGAGGACAGGCTGCTGGAGGACCTTTGTCTTACGGATGTTTAGTGTAAGGCCCGAGCTCTCGGCCGCCTCGGTGAAGATGTTGACGATGACTTGGAGATCAGCCTCTGAATGTGAGCAGACGCAGGCGTCGTCCGCGTACTGTAGCTCGACGACAGAGGTTGGGGTGGTCTTGGACCTGGCCTGGAGACAGCGAAGGTTGAACAGGTTCCCACTGGTTCTGTAGTTTAGTTCCACTCCAGCGGGGAGCTTGTTGACTGTGAGGTGGAGCACGGCAGCGAGGAAGATTGAGAAGAGGGTTGGGGGCGATGACACAGCCCTGCTTGACCCCGGTCCGGACGTGGATTGGGGTCTGTGATGGATCCGTTGGGTCAGGATCACGTCCTGCATGTCGTCGTGGAGCAGGCCGGAGGATGGTGACGAACTTTTGGGGGGCAGCCGAAACGGAGGAGGACGCTCCATAGACCCTCGCGGTTGACGGTGTCAAAGGCCTTTGTGAGGTCGAAGAAGGCCATGGACAAGGGTTGGTGCTAGTCCCTGTATTTCTCTTGTCCTCATCGACCCTCCTTGTTACCTCCTCAAACAACTCAATCAAGTTAGTCAGACACGGCCTTCCCTGAACAAATCCACACCGACCGACCTTGATTAATCTGTGTCTTTCTAAATGTAGGTTTATCCTGTCCCTCAGAATTGATCCCAGTAATAACTTTCACCGGGGAATGGGATAAATACTTGCCGGGCTGTGGGGAAAGTGCGGGGGGCGAGGGGAATAATCTCTCTCACAGAGCCGACACAGACATGATGGGCCGAATGGCCCTCCTTGTGTGCTGGAAGATTCTGTCAATGTTCAGGGATGGATCACCGAGAATGATTATTCGGGCCCCATCTCCTTGTTAGCAATAGTAAGATGTAAACAGGAGCTGGTGTTACAGGTGGCTCCATAGCTCAGGGGTGAGAGCACTGGTCTTGAATTCAAATGTCACTGGGGCCTACTCAAAATTAATATGGTGTGTAAATTCATCATACATCTTTCTCTGCCTGTCTCTCTTGCTTTTCCCTTTCCTTTCAGATTGTCTCTCACTCTCTCCTTGCACCTATTTCCCCTGAATCTCCCTTTCCCCCTCCCAGTCTCCCCTTTCCCCTCTCTCTCATTTCTTCAACTTTCTCTCCCTTCCCCTGCGTCTTTCCCCTTCTCCCCCCTCTCTCTAATTCCTTCCCACTCCTTCGCCACACACTCTCTCTCCGTTCCCTCCCTCTCTTTCCTCACCTCTCTCTTTTCCCTTCCCCCCCCACCTCTTTCCTGCTCCTTCCCCCTGTCTTTCCTAAAACATGTAGCTCCATAGCTCAGGGGTTAGAGCAGTGGTCTAGTAAACCAGGGGTTGTGGGTTCAAGTCTCATTGGGGTCTATGCAAAATTTGCTCATTATTGTAATACACTGTCCATCATTCTTTGCCTTTGTCCAGCTCTTCTCCCTTTCCTTTCAGATTGTTCCTCTCTCTCTCCCTCTCACTTGAAAATAGGTGCAGGAGTTGGCCATTTGAGCCTGCACTGCCATTCAATGAGTTCATGGCTGAACATTCAACTTCAGGACTGCTTTCTTGCCATACCCCTTGATCCCCCGAGTTGTAAGGACGACATCTAACTCCTTTTTGAATATATTTAGTGAATTGGCCTCAACAACTTTCTGTGGTAGAGAATTCCACAGGTTCACCACTCTCTGGGTGAAGAAGTTTCTCCTCATCTCGGTCCTAAATGGCTTCCCCCTTATCCTTAGACTGTGTCCCCTGGTTCTGGACTTCCCCAACATTGGGAACATTCTTCCTGCATCTAACCTGTCTAACCCCGTCAGAATTTTAAACGTTTCTATGAGGTCCCCTCTCATTCTTTAGAACTCCAGTGAATACAAGCCCAGTTGATCCAGTCTTTCTTGATAGGTCAGTCCCGCCATCCCGGGAATCAGTCTGGTGAACCTTCGCTGCACTCCCTCAATAGCAAGAATGTCCTTCCTCAGGTTAGGAGACCAAAACTGTCCACAATACTCCAGGTGTGGCCTCACCAAGGCCCTGTACAACTGTAGTAACACCTCCCTGCCCATGTACTCAAATCCCCTCGCTATCTTACTCCTTCCCCCTCTTTCCCCTTAACCTCTTTTTCCCCACCCCACTCTCTCTCTCCCCTGCTCCCTCTCTCTTCCTCTCTGTCTGCCCTTCTCCCACTCTCTCATTCCTTCCCCACTCTCTCCCCTTCCCCTCCCTCCCGGTCTTTCCCACTCCTTCCCCTCTCTCTCTCCTTCCTGCTCCTTCCCCTGTCCTCATCTAAGCAGGTGACTCCATAGCTCAGAGGTTAGAGCACTGGTCGAGTAAACCAGGGGTCGTGAGTTCAAATCTCACTGGGGCCTACTCCAGATTAGTTTAGTATTTAAATTCATTGTTCATCTTTTTCTGCCTGTCTCTCTCTCTCTTTTCCCTTTCCTTTCAGATTGTCTCTCTCTCTCCCCTTCCTATTTCTTTCTCACTCCTTCTCCCCTTCCCCCCCCCCTTCTCTCTCCTCTCTCCTTTCCCCTTCCCCTCCCGATCTGACTCCTTCCCTTCTCTCCTCCCTTCTACTCTCTCTCTCTCCGTCCCTTCCCTCTCTTTCCTCTCCCCATCCCTCTCTCTCATTCCTTCCCCCTCTTTCCTCTCCCCATCCCTCTCTCTCATTCCTTCCCCCTCTCTCCCACTCCTTCGTCACACACTCTCTCTCCCCGTCCCCTAACCCCCTCTTTTCCCTCCCCGTCTCTCTCTCTCTCTCTCTCTCCTTCCCGTCTTTCACCCCTACCCCTCCCTCTCTCTCTCTCTCTCCCCTTCCCCCTCTCTCTCACTCTTTCCACTCTCTCTTTCCCCTTCCCCTCTCTCTTCCCTCTTTCCTACTCCTTCCCCTCTCTCCGCCCTTCTACATTCTCCCCGCCTCTCTCTCTCCCCTTCCTCTCTCTGTCTCCCTTTCCCCCTCCCTCTCACTCCTTCCCCCCTCTCGCCCCTTCCCCCTCTCTCAGACTCCTCCTCCGCCCACCCTTCTCCTTTCTCTCACTTTCCCCCTCTTTCTCACTCCTTCCACCCTCTCTCCCCTTCTCCTTTCTCTCCCTTTCCCGCTCTCTTTCACTCCTTCCCATCTCTCTCCCCTTCCGCTCTCTCCCCTTCCGCTCTCTTTCGCACTCTCTTCACTTAACCTCTCTTTCCCCTTCCCTCGCTCTCTCCCCTCCCCCTCCCTTTCTTTCTCCTTCTCCTCTCTCTCACTCCTTCCCCTCTCTCCCCTTCACCTCCCTCTCTCTCCACTTTCCCTCTCTCTCACTCATTCCACTCTCTCTTTTCCCTTCCTCTCTCTTTCCTGCTCCTTCCCTTATCTTTTCCAAAGCAAGTGGCTCCATAACTCCAGGGTTAGAGCACTGGTCTAGTAAATCAGGGGTCGTGGGTTCAAATCTCACTGGGCTTACTCCAAGTTAGTTTTGTATTTAAATATGTGACTCTCATTTCTTCCGCCTCTGCCTTTTCACTTACCATCTCCTCTCTCTCACTTTTCCCTTTCCTTTCAGATTCTCCCCTTCTCTCTCTCCCCTTCTCCCTTTCTCTCTCTCACTCTCCCCTTCAGCTCTCTTTCTCTCTCGCCCCCCCCTTCCACTCTCTCTCTCCCCATCATAAAAGGTTACTGCACGAGATAAAAGTTCACGGGGTTGGGGGTAATATATTAGCATGGATAGAGGGTTGGCTAATTAACAGAAAACAGAGAGTCGGGATAAATGGTTCAATCTCTGGTTGACAAACAGTAACTAGTGGGGTGCCGCAGGGATCAGTGCTGGGACCCCAACTATTTACAATCTATATTAACCACTTGGAAGAAGAGACTGAGTGTAACGTAGACAAGTTTGCTGATGATACAAAGATGGGAGGAAAAGCAATGTGTGAGGAGGACACAAAAAATCTGCAAAAGGACATAGACAGGCTAAGTGAGTGGGCAAAAATTTGTCAGATGGAGTATAATGTTGGAAAGTGTGAGGTCATGCACTTTGGCATAAAAAATCAAAGAGCAATTTATTATTTAAATGAAGAAAGATTGCAAAGTGCCGCAGTACAGCGGGACCTGGGGGTTACTTGTGCATGAAACACAAAAGGATAGTATGCAGGTACAGCAAGTGATCAGGAAGGCCAATAGTATCTTGGCCTTTATTGCAAAGGGGATGGAGTATAAAAGCAGGGAAGTCTTGCTACAGTTATACAGGGTATTGGTGAGGCCACACCTGGAGTACTGCGTGCAGTTTTGGTTTCCATATTTACGAAAAGATATACTTGCTTTGGCGACAGTTCAGAGAAGGTTCACTCGGTTGATTCCGGAGATGAGGGGGTTGACTTATGAGGAAAGGTTGAGGAGGTTGGGCCTCTACTCATTGGAATTCAGAAGAATGAGAGGCGATCTTATCGAAACGTATAAGATTATGAGGGGACTTGACAAGGTGGATGCAGAGAGGATGTTTCCACTGATGGGGGGAGACTAGAACTAGGGGGCATGGTCTTAGAATAAGGGGCCGCCCATTTAAAACTGAGATGAGAAGGAATTTCTTCTCTCAGAGGGTTGTAAATCTGTGGAATTCTCTGCCTCAGAGAGGTGTGGAGGCTGGGACATTGAATATATTTAAGACAGAAATAGACAGTTTCTTAACCGATAAGGGGATAAGGGGAGTGGGCAGGGAAGTGGAGCTGAATCCATGATCGGATCAGCCATGATCGTATTAAATGGCGGAGCAGACTCGAGGAGCCGAATGGCCTACTCCTGCTCCTATTTCTTATGTTCTTATCCCCTCCCTCTCTCTCCCCTCCCACCTCTCTCTCACTCCTTCCCTCTCTTTTTCCGCTGTCCCTGTTTCCTCCTCCCAGTCTCCCCTTCTGCTCTCTCTTTCTCACTCCTTCCCCCTCTCTCTCACTCCTTCCCCTCTCCCTCTCCCCTTCCTCTCTCACTTCCTCCCTGTCTCCGCTTCCCCCTCTCTCTCATTCCTTCCCCACTCACTCCCCTTCCCCTCCCTTTCCCTCCCTTACACACTCTCTCTCCCTTTCCCCCCTCTCTTTCCCCTCCCCCTCTCTCTTTTCCTTTCCTCTCACACTTCCTCCCTGACTCCCCTTCCCCTTCTCTCTCACTCCTTCCCCCCCCACTCTCCCCTTCTCCTTTCTCACCTTCCCCCCTCTCTCTCACCCCTTCCCCCCTCTCTCCCCTTCTCCTTTCTCTCCCCTTTACTCCTCTTTCACTCCTTCCCATCTCTCTCCCCTTCCGCTCTCTCCCCTTCCCCTCTCTTTCGCACTCCTTCCCCCTCTCTTCGCATAACCTCTCTTTCCCCTTCCCTCTCTCTCTCCCCTGCCCCTCTCTCCTTCTCCCAATCTCCACTTCCCTCTCTCTCACTCCTTCCCCTCCCTCTCTTTCCCCTTCCCTCTCGAAACTCCTTCCACTCTCTCTTTTCCCTTCCCCTCTCTTTCCTGCTCCTTCCCCTGTTTTTCACAGGACAGGTGGCTCCATAGCTCAGGGGTTAAAGCACTGGTCTAGTAAACCAGGGGTAGTGAGTTTAAATCTCACTGGGGCCTACTCAAAGTTAGTTTTGTATTTAAATATGTGACTCTCATTTCTCCCGCTTCTGCCTTTTCACTTTCCATCTCCTCTCGCTCATTTTTCCCATTCCTTTCAGATTCTCCCCTTCTCTCTCTCCCCTTCTCCCTTTCTCTCTCTCACTCTCCCCCCCGCCCCCCCTTCCACTCTCTCTCTCCCCATCATAAAAGGTTACTGCACGAGATAAAAGTTCACGGGATTGGGGGTAATATATTAGCATGGATAGAGGGTTGGCTAATTAACAGAAAACAGAGAGTCAGGATAAATGGTTCAATCTCCGGTTGGCAAACAGTAACTAGTGGTGTGCTGCAGGGATCAGTGTTGGGACCCCAACTATTTACAATCTATATTAAAGACTTGGAAGAAGAGACTGAGTGTAACGTAGACAAGTTTGCTGATGATACAAAGATGGGAGGAAAAGCAATGTGTGAGGAGGACACAAAAAATCTGCAAAAGGACATAGACAGGCTAAGTGAGTGGGCAAAAATTTGTCAGATGGAGTATAATGTTGGAAAGTGTGAGGTCATGCACTTTGGCAGAAAAAATCAAAGAGCAATTTATTATTTAAATGAAGAAAGATTGCAAAGTGCCGCAGTACAGCGGGACCTGGGGGTTACGTGTGCATGAAACACAAAAGGATAGTATGCAGGTACAGCAAGTGATCAGGAAGGCCAATAGTATCTTGGCCTTTATTGCAAAGGGGATGGAGTATAAAAGCAGGGAAGTCTTGCTACAGTTATACAGGGTATTGGTGAGGCCACACCTGGAATACTGCGTGCAGTTTTGGTCTCCATATTTAGGAAAGGATATACATGCTTTGGAGGCAGTTCAGAGAAGGTTCACTCGGTTGATTCCGGGGATGAGGGGGTTGACTTATGAGGAAAGGTTGAGGAGGTTGGGCCTCTACTCATTGGAATTCAGAAGAATGAGAGGTGATCTTATGGAAACGTATAAGATTATGAGGGGGCTCGACAAGGTGGATGCAGAGAGGATGGGGGAGACTAGAACTAGGGGGGCATGGTTTTAGAATAAGGGGCCGCCCATTTAAAACTGAGATGAGGAGGAATTTCTTCTCTCAGAGGGTTGTAAATCTGTGGAATTCTCTGCCTCAGAGAGCTGTGGAAGCTGGGACATTGAATAAATTTAAGACAGAGATAAAGAGTTTCTTAACCGATAAGGGGATAAGGGGATAAGGGGGCAGCTGGGAAGTGGAGCTGAGTCCATGATCGGATCAGCCATGATTGTATTAAATGGTGGAGCAGGCTCGAGGGGCCGAATAGCCTACTCCTGCTCCTATTTCTTATGTTCTTATCCCCTCCCTCTCTTTCCCCTCCCGCCTCTCTCTCACTCCTTCCCTCTCTTTCTCCGCTCTCCCTGTTTCCTAATCCCAGTCTCCCCTTCTCCTCTCTCTCTCTCACTCCTTCCCCCTCTCTCCCATTCCTTCCACTCTCTCTCCTCCCGTTCCACACTCTCAATCTCCATTCCATCCCTCTCTTTCCCCACGCCCCTTTCTCTTTCCCCTCTCCCTCTCCCTCTCCCCTACCTCTCTCACTTCCTCCCTGTCTCCACTTCCCCCTCTCTCTCACTCACTCCTTCCCCACTGTCTTCCCTTCCCCCACTCTCTCACTCCTTCCACTCTCTCTTTTCCATTTCCTGCTCCTTCCGCTGTTTTTCCTAAAACAGGTGGCCCCATAGCTCAGGTGTTAGAGCACTGGTCATGAAAACCAGCAGTCGTGGGTTCAAATCTCACTGTGGCCTACTCAACCTCAGTTTCGTATTTAAATACCAGTCTCTCCCTCCTCCCTATTTTTTCAGATTCTCCCCTGACCCCTCCCTCTCTTTCCTGCTCCTTCCTCTGTCTTTCCCAGAGCAGGTGGCTCCATAGCTCAGTTTTGGTCTCCTCATCTGAGGAAGGACGTTCTTGCTATTGAGGGAGTGCAGCCAAGGTTCACCAGACTGATTCCAGGTATGGCAGGACTGACATATGAGGAGAGACTGGATCGACTGGGCCTTTATTCACTGGAATTTAGAAGAATGAGAGGGATCTCATAGAAACGTATAAAATTCTGACGGGATTGGACAGGTTAGATGCAGGAAGAATGTTCCCAATGTTGGGGAAGTCCAGAACCAGGGGACACAGTCTAAGGATAAGTGGTAAGCCATTTAGGACTGAGATGAGGAGAAACTTCTTCACTCAGAGAATTGGTAACCTATGGAAATCCCGACCGCAGAGCGTTGTTGATGCCAGTTCATTGGATATATTCAAGGGGGAGTTAGATATGGCCCTTACGGCAAAAGGGGTATGGAGAGAAAGCAGGAAAGGGGAACTGAGGTGAATGACCAGCCATGATCATATTGAATGGTGGTGCAGGCTCGAAGGGCCGAATGGCCTACTCCTGCACCTATTTTCTATGTTTCTATGTTTCTATGTTTCAGGGATTGGAGCACTGGTCTTGTAAACCAGGAGTCGTGAGTTTAAATCTCACTGGGGCCTACTCAAAATTAGCTCAGTATTTAAATTCACCGTCAATTAACAAGGGGTTTAATTATAAATATTAAACAGTTCCGAGACTGACCCTGGAACAACAGGCTCCCCTCACACCCTTCCCCCTCTCCTCTTCTCGTCTCTCTTACACTCTCTCTCCCGTTTTGTATATAAACCTGTAAATACCATATCTAACCAGCAGAGGGCTCATCCCCTGGAGTCTCAATCCCTTGGGAGCACCTGTAAATAAGGAGACCTCACAGGCCGGAGAGGCATTCTGAGATCTGTAATAAAGGACTAGTCACACCTTACTTTGAGCTTGCAGTATCTATCCAAGTCATAACACACCTCTCTCTCGCTTCCCTTCCCTCCTCTCTCTCCCCTTCCCCCTCTGTCTCCCATTCCCCCTCTCTCTTCCCTTCCTCACTCTCTCCCCTTCCCCCTCTCTCTCACTCCTTCCACGCTCTCTTTTCCCTTCTTCTCTCTTTCCTGCTCCTTAGCGTGTCTTTCCCATCACACTTGGCTCCATAGCTCAGGGGTTAGAGCACTGCTATTGTCAACCAGGAGTTGTGAGTTCAAGTCTCACTCGGGTCTGCTCAGTATTTAATTTCACCGTCAATTAACAAGGTCTTTAATTATAAATATTAAACAGCGCTGAGACCGACCCTGGAACAACAGGCTCTTGTCTCTCTCTCCCTTCCCAATCACGCCGTGTTCTTCATCTTTTGACCGCTTTCCCCATCTCTCACTCATTCACCTCTCTCACCTTCTCCGGTTTCCCTCTCTCCCCTCCCTCCTCTCTATCTCTCTTCTCCCTTTCTTTTCAGATTCTCCCCATTCTCCCCCTCTCTCCACTTCCTTTCTCTCTCCCCTGTCTCCTCCCTCTCTCGCTTTCACATCTCTCTCTCCTTCCTCTCTCTCTCTCCCATTACCCTCTGTCTCCCCTTCCTCCCTCTGTCTCACTCCATCCACTCTCTCTTTTCCCTTCCCCTCTCTTTCCTGCTCCTTCCCATGTTTTTCTCAGAGAAGGTGGCTTCATAGCTCAGGGGTTAGAGCACTGGTCTCGTAAACCAGGGGTCGTGCATACAAATCTCACTGTGGCCTACTCAAAATTCGTTCAGTATTTAAATTCGCTGTCAATTAACAAGGGCTTTAATCATAAATATTATACAACTATGAGACTGACCCTGAAATAACAGGCTCCCCTCTCCTCTTCTCGTCTCTCTTGCACTCTCTCTTCCCTTCCAAATCTCTCTCTCCCTTCCCCTTCGACATCTTTTTACCCCACTCTCCCTTTCCCACTATCTCGCTTTCCCCGTCTCTCACTCATTCCCCTCTCTCACCCTCTCACCCTCTCCCCTCCCTCCTCTCTCTCTTCTCCCTTTCTTTTCAGATTCTCCCTCTCTCTCCCCTTCCCCGCTCGGTCTCAATCCTTCACCCTCTCTTTCCCCGTCCCCTCTCTCTCCGTCCCCTGTCTCATTCTCCCCTTCCCCTCTCTCTCCTCTCTCCCCTTCGTCTCTCTCCCCTCCCCCTCTCTGCCATATCCACTCTCTCCCCTCCCCCTCTCTCCCCTACCCACTCTCTCCCCTCCCACTCTCTCCCCTACTCACTCTCTCCCCTGCCCCCTCTGCCTTTTCACTCTCCCTCTTCCCTTACCCTTTCTTCCCTCCCCTCTCTCCTCTCTCTCACTTTTCCCTTTCTTTTCAGATTCTCCCCATTCTCCCTCTCTCTCCCCTTCCTTTCTCATTCCCCTGTCTCCTTCCTCTCTCGCCTTCCCATCTCTCTCCCCTTTCTCTCTCTCACTCCTTCCCTCTCTCTCCCCTGCCCCCGATCTTTCACTCCTTCCACTCTCTCTTTTCCCTTCCCCTCTCTTTCCTGTTCCTTCTCCTGTCTTTTTGAAATAGGTGACTCCATAGCTCAGGGGTTAGAGCACTGGTCTTATAAACCAGGGGTTGTGAGTTCAAATCTCACTGGGGCCTACTCAAAGTTAGCTTAGTATTTAATTGACTGTCAATTAACAAAGGCTTTAATTATAAATATTAAACAGCTCTGAGACCGAACCAGGAACAAAATTAGTGTTGTGTTTAAATTCACTGTCCATCATCCTTTGCCTCTGTGTCTCTCTCTCTTCTCCCTTTCAGATTGTTCCCCCATCTCTCTCTCGATAGAAAATAGGTGCAGGAGTTGGCCCTTTGAGCCGACTCTCTCCTTCCTCTTCCTCATTCATTGAGTTCATGGCTGAACATGCAACTTCAGTACCCCATTCCTGCTTTCTCACTATACCCCTAGTAGTTATGACTTCATCTAACTCCTTTTTGAATATATTTAGTGAATTGGCCTCAACTACTTTCTGTGGTAGAGAATTCCACAGGTTCACCACTCTCTGGGTGAAGAAGTTTCTCCTCATTTCGGTCCTAAATGGCTTACCCCTTATCCTGAGACTGTGTCGCCTGGTTCTGGACTTCCCCAACATCGGGAACGTTCTTCCTGCATCAAACCCGTCAGAATGTTATATGTTTCTAAGAGATCCCCTCTCATTCTTCTGAACTCCAGTGAATAAAGGCCCAGTCGATCCAGTCTTTCTTGATATGTCAGTCCCACCATCCCGGGATTCAGTCTGGTGAACCTTCGCTGCACTCCCTGAATAGCAAGAACATCCTTCCTCAAGTTAGGAGACCAAAACTGTCCACAATACTCCAGGTGTGGCCTCACCAAGGCCCTGTCCAACTGTAGTAACACCTCCCTGCCCCTGTACTCAAATCCCCTCGCTATCTTACTCCTTCTCCCTCTTTCCCCTTAACCTCTCTTTCCCCACCCCACTCTCTTTCTCCCCTGCTCCCTCTCTCTTCCTCTCTGTCTCCCCTTCCCCCACTCTCTCATTCCTTCCCCACTCTCTCCCCTTCCCCTCCCTCCCGCTCTTTCCCACTCCTTCCCCTCTCTCTCTCCTTCCTGCTCCTTCCTCTGTCCTCATACACGCAGCTGGCTCCCTATCTCAGGGGTTAGAGCACTGGTCTTGTAAACCCGGTGTTGTGAATTCAAATCTCCCTGGGGCCTACTCAAAATTAACTCAGTGTTTAAATTCATCTTTCTTTGTCTCTGTTCCTTCCTCCTGTCTCTCTCTCTCTCTTTTCCCTTTCCTTTCAGATTGTCTCTCTCTCTCCCTTTCTCACTCCTTCCCCCCTTTCCCCCCTTCTCTCTCTCCTTTCCCCCTCCCACTCTTCCCTTTCCCCTCTCTCTCATTCCTTCTCCTTTCTGTCACACTCTCTCTCTCTCCGTTCCCTCCCTCTCTTTCCCCACCCCACTCTCTTTCTCCCCTTCCCCCACTCTCTCACTCCTTCCCCATTCTCTACCCCCCCTCCACACTCTCTCTCCCCGTCCCCTAACCCCCTCTTTTCCCTCCCCGTCTCTCTCTCTCTCCTTCCCAACTTTCACCTCTTCCCCTCCTCTCTCTATCCCCTTCCCCCTCTCTCTCAACCCTTCCCCTCCTCTCTCTTTCCCCTTCCCCCTCTCTCTCGCTCCTTCCACTCTCTCTTTTCCCTTCCCCTCCCTTTCCTGCTCCTTCCCCTGATTAA
Organism: Pristiophorus japonicus; assembly: GCF_044704955.1. NCBI lineage: Eukaryota > Metazoa > Chordata > Chondrichthyes > Pristiophoridae > Pristiophorus > Pristiophorus japonicus. The sequence continues at coordinate 289,049 of NW_027254495.1, forward strand.
CATGTGTCTTTCTAAATGTAGATTTATCCTGTCCTTCAGGATTTTTTCCAATAATTTTCCCACCACGGAGGTTAGGCTGCCTGGTCTGTCATTACTCGGTCTATCCCTTTCTCCCTTCTTAAACAAAGGTACCACCTTCGCAGTCCTCCAGTCCTCTGGTACCACACTTGAAGCCAGAGAGGATTGGAAAATGATGGTCAGAGCCTCTGCTATTTCCTCTTTTGCTTCACTCAACAGCCTGGGATACATTTCATCCGGGCCTGAGACTTATCCACTTTCAAAGCTGCTAAACCCCGGGGGAAGAGCCGGCGGGTAGCAGGGAGGAGGGGTAGAGCGGGGGTGGAGCGGGGAGGGCAGGGCAGGGGTGGGGCGGAGTGGGAATAATCTCTTTCACACAGCTGACACAGACACGATGGGCCGAATGGCCCTCCTTGTGTGCTGTCAGATTCTGTCAATGTTCAGGGATGAATCACCGAGAATGATTATTCGGGCCCCACCTCCTTGTTAACAATAGTAAGATGTAAACAGGAGCTGGTGTTACAGGTGGCTCCATAGCTCAGGGGTTAGAGCACTGGTCTTGTAAACCAGGGGTCGTGGGTTCAAATCTCACTGGGACCTGCTCAAGATGAACTTAATATTTAAGTTTGATGATTGTTAACAAGGTTTTTAAATTATAAATGTTTAATATCTCTGAGACTGACTGAGGAACAACAGGCCTTCCTCGTACCCTTTCGTCTCTCTCTGCCCTCCCCATCATGACAATTTTTACCCCTCTCTCCCTTTCCAACTATCTCGCTTGTCCCGTTTCTCACTCTGCTTCCCCCTCTCATCTCCCTTCCCCCTCTCTTCTCCTTTCCCCCTCTCTCCCCTCACTCTCTCCCCTTCCCTTTCTCCTCCCCCTCGCTCTCTCTCCCCTTCCCACTCTTACACACTCGTTACTCTCTATATCTCGCTCCTGCACCTCTCTCTCACTCCTTCCCCCTCTCTCCCCTTTCCCCACTCTTTCTCCCCTTCCTCACCTCTTTCCTTCCCCCTTTCTCTCCCCTTCTCTCTCTGGATGTTTAACATCTCTGAGACTGACCCTGGAACAACAGGCTCCCCTCACACCCTTCCCCCTCTCCTCTTCTCGTCTCTCTTACACTCTCTCTTCCTTTTCCCCCGCTCGATCTCACTCCTTCACCCTCTCTTTCCCCTTCCCCTCTCTCTCCTTCTCCTGTCTCACTCTCTCCATCCCCTCTCTCTCCTTCCCCTGTCTCATTCTCCCCTTCTCCTCTCTCCCCTTCCCCTGTCTCATTCTCCCCTTCCCCATCTCTCTCCTCTCTCCCCTTCCCTCTCTAATTTCATTCTCTCACTCCTTCCCCTCTCTCTCCTTCCTCCTCTATCTTCCCTCTCTCTCCCCTCCCCCTCTCTCCCCTCCCCCTCTCTCCCCTACACCCTCTCCCTTTTCACTCTCCTTCTCCCCTTCCCCTATCTTCTCTCCCCTCTCTCCTATCTCTCCCTTTTCCCTTTCTTTTCAGATTCTCCCCATTCTCCCTCTCTCCCCTTCCTTTCCCTCTCCCCTGTCTCCTCCCTCTCTCGCCTTCCCATCTCTCCCCCCTTCCTCTCTCTCACTCCTTCCCTCTCTCTCCCCTTCCCCCTCTCTGTCACTTCTGCCCCCTCTCTCCCCTTCCCCTCCCTCTCTCTCCCCTTCCCCCTCTCTCTCACTCCTTCCACTCTCTCTTTTCCCTTCCCCTCTCTTTCCTGTTCCTTCCCCTGTCTTTCCCAACGCAAGTGGCTCCCTAGCTCAGGGATTATAACACTGGTCTAATAAACCAGGGGTTGTGGTTTCAAATCTCACTGGAGCCGACTCAAAGTTAGCTCAGCATTTAAATTTGCTGTTAGTTAACAAGGTCTTTAATTATAAATAATATACAGCTCCAAGACTGATCCTGGATCAACAGGCTCATTTCTCTTCCACTCTCTCTCCCCTTCCAAATCTCTCTCACCCTTCCCCATGCTACATCTTTTTCTCACTCTCTCGCTATCTCCTTTTCTCTGTCTCTCACTCATTCCCCTCTGTCTCCCCTTCTCTCTCTCTCCTGCCTCTCTCTCTCTTCTTCCCTCTATCACTCCTTTCCCTCTCTCCCTCCCTTCCACTCTCTCTCCCTTCCACTCTCTCTCTTCCCAGCTCCTTCCCCTGTCTTTCCCAGAGCAGGTGCGCTCCTGTCTCTCTCTCCTTTCCCTTTCCTTTGAGATCCTCCCCTTCTCCCTCATCTTCCCCTCCCTCTCTTTCCCCTTCCCCTCTCTCTTCCCTCTTTCCTGCTCCTTCCCCTCTCTTCCCCCTTCTACATTCTCCCCGCCTCTCTCTCTCCCCTTCCTCTCCCTGTCTCCCCTTCCCCCTCACTCTCACTCCTTCCCCCCTCTCTCCCCTTCCCACTCTCTCGCACTCGTTCTCCCTCTCTTCCCTTAACCTCTCTTTCCCCTTCCCTCGCTCTCTCCCCTGCCCCTCTCTTTCTCCCAGTCTCCACTTCCCTCTCTCTCTCACTCCTTCCCCTTTCTCCACTTTCTCTCCCTCTCTCCCCTTCCCCTTTCTCCACTTTCCCTCTCTGTCTCTCCCCTTCCACTCTCGACTTACCCACTCTTTCTCACTCCTTCCCTCTCTCCCCTTAACTTCTCTTTCCTCTCCCTCTCTCTCTCCCCTTCCCCTCCATCTCTCTCCCCTTCCCCCTCTCTCTCACTCCTTCCACTCTCTCTTTACCCTTCCCCTGTCTTTTAAAAAGCAGGAGGTTCCATAGCTCAGGGGTTAGAGCACTGGTCTTGTAAACCAGTGGTTGTAAGTTCAAATCTCACTGGGGCCTACTCAAAGTTAGTTTAGTATTTAAATACCAGTCTCTCCCTCCTCCCTGTTCTTTTCAGATTCTCCCCCTTCCCCTCTCTCTCACTTTCCCTTTTCCCTCACCTCTCACTCGTTTGTTTGCCTCTCTATCTCCCCTTCTCCTATCTATTTCACTCCTTCCCCTCTCTCCCTCTCTCTCTCTCCCCGCCCCTTCCACACTTTCTCTCACTCCCACTTCCCATTTCTCTCACACACCTGCTTCTCTCTCACTCCTTCTCCCTCTCTCCCCTTCACCACTCTTTCTCCTCTCTGCTGCTCTCTCTTTCCATCGCATTACGACCCGTTCTACATCTTTTTACCCCACTCTCTCCCATTCCCCTCCCTCTCTTTCCCCTTCCCCTCTCTCTCTCCCATTCACCGCCCTCTCTTTTCCCTTCCCCTCTCTTTCCTGCTCCTTCCCCTGTCTTTGCCAGTACACTTGGCTCCATAGCTCAGGGGTTAGAGCACTGGTCTAGTAAATCTCACTGGGGCCTATTTAAAATTAACAAGGGGTTTAATTATAAATATTAAACAGCTCCGAGAACAACCCTGGAACAACAGGCTCCCCTCACACCCTTCCCCCTCTCCTCTTCTCATCTCTCTTTCCCTTCCCCATCATGACCCTTTCTACATCTTTTTACCCCTCTCTCCCTTTCCCACTATCTCGCTTTCCCCATCTCTCACTCATTCCCCTCTCTCTCCCCTTCCCCTCCCTCTCTTTCACCTTCCCCCTCTCTCTCACATCTTCCCCTCTCTCTCACCCGTTCCTTCTCTCTCCTCTACCCATTTCCTCCCCTCACTCTCCCCTTCCCCTCTCTCTCTCCTTTCCCGCTCTCTCCCCCTCCCTCTCTCCCCTTTCCCCTCCCTCTCCTCTTCCCCTCTCTCTCTCTCCTTCGCCTCTCGCTCCCCTTCCCCACTCTCTCCCCTTCCCCCTCACTGTCCCCTTCCCCTCTCTCCCTCCCCTTCCCCTCCTTCTCTCCCCTTACCCCCTCTCTCTCCCCTTCCCCATTCTCTCCCTTCCCCCTCACTCTCCCCTTCCACACTCTCTCTCCCCTTCACCCCTCTCTCTCCCCTTTCCCTCTATCACTCCCCATTCCCTCTCTCTCCTTCCCCTCTCTCTCCTTCCCTACTCTCACCCCTTCCCCCCTCTCTCACCTTCCCTCCTCTCTCCTCTTCCCCCCTTTCTCCCCTTCCCCCTCTCTCTCTCTCCTTCCCCCTCTCTCTCCCCCCTTCCCCCTCTATCTCTCCGCTTCCCTCTCTATCTCTATCTCTCCCCTTCCCCTCTCACTCACTCCTTCCCCTCTCCCTTTTCATTTTCTTCCCTCCTCTCTCTCTCCTCCCTCTCCTTCTCCCTCCCCTCCCCTGTCTCCAATCCTCTCCCTCCTCCCTTTCTCTCTTTCCCTCGCTCTCACTCTCCCCTTTCCCATTAGACTCTCCCCCTCTGTCCTGGTCGCCCCTCTCTCCCATACTCCCTCTCTCCCATACCCACTCTCTCCTCACTCTCTCCCCCCTCTCTCCTCTTCCCCCACTCTCTCTCCCCTTCCCCCCTCCCTCCCCCTTGCCCCCCTCTCCCCTTCCCACTCTGAAACACTTGTTTCCCCGTCTCTTGCTCCTACCCCTCTCTCCCTTCCCCCTCCCTCGCCTCACCCTCTCTCCTTCCCACTCTCTCCCCGTCTCCTCCCTCTCTTTCCCCTCTCTGTAGCGGGTGGTTTGGGGGTCAGGTTGACCTCTGAGCTTCTGAGTGGTTCGAATCGCTCCCACTCCCTCGATTTGAGACCCTGGGTTTATTGAGGGATGTGACAAAGTGCAACAACAACTGGTTTTGGTGCAAGAAACTGTGATTTTATTCCAGAAAGAAAGTTACAATATTCAGTGAATGTCAAAATCTCACAATCTCAAAATGGGGAAGACTTTAATACGTACACAAGAAGAGATACAGCAGAAGAACACCTCCCACCTCCCTGTCCCACTCTCTAGCTAAGTTCGACTCTGGGGTAACAGGGATAATGTTCCCCAATCCTTCCTTTGACAGTTGATGGTGGTTTGTGATTTTGGGGTTCGCTGGGCCTGGCAGGTTTTGCTTGCCGTACCCTGAACGTAGTCGAGGCCTTCTTACCGAGTTTTAACATAGAAACATAGAAAATAGGTGCAGGAGCAGGCCATTCAGCCCTTCTAGCCTGCACCGCCATTCAATGAGTTCATGGCTGAACATGAAACTTCAGTACCCCCTTCCTGCTTTCTCGCCATAACCCTTGATCCCCCGAGTAGTAAGGACTTCATCTAACTCCCTTTTGAATATATTTAGTGAATTGGCCTCAACTACTTTCTGTGGTAGAGAATTCCACAGGTTCACCACTCTCTGGGTGAAGAAGTTTCTCCTCATCTCGGTCCTAAATGGCTTACCCCTTATCCTCAGACTGTGACCCCTGGTTCTGGACTTCCCCAACATTGGGAACATTCTTTCTGCATCTAACCTGTCTAAACCCGTCAGAATTTTAAACGTTTCGATGAGGTCCCCTCTCATTCTTCTGAACTCCAGTGAATACAAGCCCAATTGATCCAATCTTTCTTGATAGGTCAGTCCCGCCATCCCGGGAATCAGTCTGGTGAACCTTCGCTGCACTCCCTCAATAGCAAGAATGTCCTTCCTCAAGTTAGGAGACCAAAACTGTACACAATACTCCAGGTGTGGCCTCACCAAGGCCCTGTACAACTGTAGCAACACCTCCCTGCCCCTGTATTCAAATCCCCTCGCTATGAAGGCCAACATGCCATTTGCTTTCTTAACCGCCTGCTGTACCTGCATGCCAACCTTCAATGACTGATGTACCATGACACCCAGGTCTCGTTGCACCTTCCCTTTTCCTAATCTGTCACCATTCAGATAATAGTCTGTCTCTCTGTTTTTACCACCAAAGTGGATAACCTCACATTTATCCACATTATACTTCATCTGCCATGCATTTGCCCACTCACCTAACCTATCCAAGTCACTCTGCAGCCTAATAGCATCCTCCTCGCAGCTCACACTGCCACCCAACTTAGTATCATCCGCAAATTTGGAGATACTGCATTTAATCCCCTCGTCTAAATCATTAATGTACAATGTAAACAGCTGGGGCCCCAGCACAGAACCTTGCGGCACTCCACTAGTCACTGCCTGCCATTCTGAAAAGTACCCGTTTACTCCTACTCTTTGCTTCCTGTCTGACAACCAGTTCTCAATCCACGTCAGCACACTACCCCCAATCCCATGTGCTTTAACTTTGCACATTAATCTCTTGTGTGGGACCTTGTCGAAAGCCTTCTGAAAGTCCAAATATACCACATCAACTGGTTCTCCTTTGTCCACTTTACTGGAAACATCCTCAAAAAATTCCAGAAGATTTGTCAAGCATGATTTCCCTTTCACAAATCCATGCTGACTTGGACCTATCATGTCACCATTTTCCAGATGCACTGCTATGACATCCTTAATAATTGATTCCATCATTTTACCCACTACTGAGGTCAGGCTGACCGGTCTATAATTCCCTGTTTTCTCTCTCCCTCCTTTTTTAAAAAGTGGGGTTACATTGGCTACCCTCCACTCCATAGGAACTGATCCAGAGTCAATGGAATGTTGGAAAATGACTGTCAATGCATCCGCTATTTCCAAGGCCACCTCCTTAAGTACTCTAGGATGCAGGCCATCAGGCCCTGGGGATTTATCTGCCTTCAATCCCATCAATTTCCCCAACACAATTTCCCGACTAATAAAGATTTCCCTCAGTTCCTCTTCCTTACTAGACCCTCTGACCCCTTTTATATCCGGAAGGTTGTTTGTATCCTCCTTAGTGAATACCGAACCAAAGTACCTGTTCAATTGATCCGCCATTTCTTTGTTCCCCGTTATGACTTCCCCTGATTCTGACTGCAGGGGACCTACGTTTGTCTTCACCAACCTTTTTCTCTTTACATACCTATAGAAACTTTTGCAATCCGCCTTAATGTTCCCTGCAAGCTTCTTCTCGTACTCCATTTTCCCTGTCCTAATCAAACCCTTTGTCCTCCTCTGCTGAGTTCTAAATTTCTCCCAGTCCCCAGGTTCGCTGCTATTTCTGGCCAATTTGTATGCCACTTCCTTGGCTTTAATACTATCCCTGATTTCCCTAGATAGCCACGGTTGAGCCACCTTCCCCTTTTTATTTTTACGCCAGACAGGAATGTACAATTGTTGTACTTCATCCATGCGGTCTCTAAATGTCTGCCATTGCCCATCCACAGTCAACCCCCTAAGTATCATTCGCCAATCTATCCTAGCCAATTCTCGCCTCATACCTTCAAAGTTACCCTTCTTTAAGTTCTGGACCATGGTCTCTGAATTTACTGTTTCATTCTCCATCCTAATGCAGAATTCCACCATATTATGGTCACTCTTCCCCAAGGGGCCTCGCACAATGAGATTGCTAATTAATCCTCTCTCATTACACAACACCCAGTCTAAGATGGCCTCCCCCCTAGTTGGTTCCTCAACATATTGGTCTAGAAAACCATCCCTTATGCACTCCAGGAAATCCTCCTCCACCGTATTGCTTCCAGTTTGGCTAGCCCAATCTATGTGCATATTAAAGTCACCCATTATAACTGCTACACCTTTATTGCATGCACCCCTAATTTCCTGTTTGATGCCCTCCCCAACATCCCTATTACTGTTTGGAGGTCTGTACACAACTCCTACTAACGTTTTTTGCCCTTTGGTGTTCTGCAGCTCTACCCATATAGATTCCACATCATCCAAGCTAATGTCTTTCCTAACTATTGCATTAATCTCCTCTTTAACCAGCAATGCTACCCCACCTCCTTTTCCTTTTATTCTATCCTTCCTGAATGTTGAATACCCCTGAATGTTGAGTTCCCAGCCCTGATCATCCTGGAGCCACGTCTCCGTAATCCCAATCACATCATATTTGTTAACATCTATTTGCACAATTAATTCATCCACCTTATTGCGGATACTCCTTGCATTAAGACACAAAGCCTTCAGGCTTGTTTTATTAACACCCTTTGTCCTTTTAGAATTTTGCTGTACAGTGGCCCTTTTTGTTCTTTGCCTTGGGTTTCTCTGCCCTACACTTTTCCTCATCTCCTTTCTGTCTTTTGCTTTTGGCTCCTTTTTGTTTCCCTCTGTCTCCCTGCATTGGTTCCCATCCCCCTGCCATATTAGTTTAAATCCTCCCCAACAGCACTAGCAAACACTCCCCCGAGGACATTGGTTCCAGTCCTGCCCAGGTGCAGACCGTCCGGTTTGTACTGGTCCCACCTCCCCCAGAACCGGTCCCAATGCCCCAGGAATTTGAATCCCTCCCTGCTGCACCACTGCTCAAGCCACGTATTCATCTGCGCTATCCTGCGATTCCTACTCTGACTATCACGTGGCACTGGTAGCAATCCCGAGATTACTACTTTTGAGGTCCTACTTTTTAATTTAGCTCCTAGCTCCTTAAATTCGTTTCGTAGGACCTCATCCCTTTTTTTGCCTATGTCGTTGGTACCAATGTGCACCACGACAACTGGCTGTTCTCCCTCCCATTTCAGAATGTCCTGCACCCGCTCCGAGACATCCTTGACCCTTGCACCAGGGAGGCAACATACCATCCTGGAGTCTCGGTTGCGGCCGCAGAAACGCCTATCTATTCCCCTCACAATTGAATCCCCTATCACTATCGCTCTCCCACTCTTTTTCTTGCCCTCCTGTGCAGCAGAGCCAGCCACGGTGCCATGAACTTGGCTGCTGCTGCCCTCCCCTGATGAGTCATTCCCCTCAACAGTACCCAAAGCGGTGTATCTGTTTTGCAGGGGGATGACCGCAGGGGACCCCTGCACTACCTTCCTTGCTCTACTCTTCCTGCTGGTCTTCCATTCCCTATCTGGCTGTGGACCCTTTCCCTGCGGTAAGACCAACTCACTACACGTGATACTCACGTCATTCTCAGCATCGTGGATGCTCCAGAGTGAATCCACCTTCAGCTCCAATTCCGTAACGCGGACCGTCAGGAGCTGGAGGCGGATACACTTCCCGCACACATAGTCGTCAGGGACACCGGAAGCGTCCCTGAGTTCCCACATGGTACAGGAGGAGCACAACACCCGACCGAGCTCTCCTGCCATGTCTTAACCCTTAGATACACTTAAACTGGTAATAACAATGTTAAAAGTTACTGACCAATATAAGAAGAAAAAGAAAAACTACTCACCAATCACCAGCCAATCACTTACCCCCTAGGCTGTGACGTCACCTTTGTTTTTTTGCCTTCTCCCTGTAGCTGCACCGGTACGCCTCTCGCCGACCCCGGACTCACGCTGCTCCGAGCTCCTGCCTCCTCGACTGACTGCTTCAGTTGGGTTGTGTCCGCTGATGCGGTCGGGTGCGTTTTGGATCTATGGGGTAAGTGCCCACTTTTCTCTTACAGAGGTAGAGTTTTGGGTTACTTTAGGTCAAGTTTTGCCCGTCGGTAGGTCAGGAACAGGTTGTAGAGTGGAAAACCTTCGAATCTCCGGTTTTCTTCCGAGTTGGTTCTGGTCGAAAACTGTCGGTCACGGTGCCTCAATATTACCAAGTTGGTTCTTGGTAATGGTTCATTGATGATTTCGTCAGGCTCTTGATGCCGTGACGTGTCCGATGATGTCGGGGATCACTGAAGGCCAACTTCTTCTGTCTTCGCTATGGTGGTCTGTGGTAAAAACATAGAAACAGAGAAAATAGGTGCAGGAGTAGGCCATTCGGCCCTTCGAGCCTGCACCGCCATTCAATAAGATCATGGCTGATCATTCCCTCAGTACCCCTTTCCTGCTTTCTCTCCATACCCCTTCATCCCTTTAGCCATAAGGGCCACATCTAACTCCCCATTGAATATATCCAATGAACTGGCATCAACAACTCACTGCAGCAGTGAATTCCACAGGTTAACTTCTCTGAGTGAAGAAGTTTCTCCTCATCTCGGTCCTAAATGGCTTACCCCTTACCCTTAGACTGTGTCCCCTGGTTCTGGACTTCCCCAACATCAGGAACATTCTTCCTGCATCTAACCTGTCCCGTCCCGTCAGAATTTTATATTTTTTATGAGATCCCCTCTCATTCTTCTAAACGCCAGTGAATAAAGGCCCAGTCAATCCAGTCTCTCCTCATTTGTCAGTCCTGCCATCCCGGGAATCAGTCTGGTGAACCTTCGCTGCACTCCCTCAATAGCAAGAACGTCCTTCCTCAGATTAGGAGACCAAAACTGAACATAATATTCCAGGTGAGGCCTCACCAAGGCCCTGGACAACTGCAGTAAGACCTCCCTGCTCCAAAACTCAAATCCCCGAGCTATGAAGGCCAACATACCATTTGTCCATTCTCCCTCCCCGCCCCCAGACAAACCTCCCTCTCACTGTCCATGACAAACCTCCCTCTCACTCTCCCCGACAAACCTCCCTCTCACTCTCCCCGACAAACCTCCCTCTCACTCTCCCCGACAAACCTCCCTCTCACTCTCCTCGACAAACTTCCCTCTCACTCTCCCCGACAAACCTCCCTCTCACTCTCCTCGACAAACCTCCCTCTCACTCTCCCCGACAAACCTCCCTCTCACTCTCCCCGACAAACCTCCCTCTCACTCTCCCTGACAAACCTCCCTCTCACTCTGCCCGACAAACTTCCCTCTCACTCTCCCCGACAAACCTCCTCTCACTCTCCCCGACAAACCTCCCTCTCACTCTCCCCGACAAACCTCCCTCTCACTCTCCTCGACAAACCTCCCTCTCACTCTCCCCGACAAACCTCCCTCTCACTCTCCCCGACAAACCTCCCTCTCACTCTCCCCGACAAACCTCCCTCTCACTCTCCCCGACAAACCTCCCTCTCACTCTCCCCGACAAACCCCCCTCTCACTCTCCCCGACAAACCTCCCTCTCATTCTGCCCGACAAACCTCCCTCTCACTCTCCCCGACAAACCTCCCTCTCACTCTCCCCGACAAACCTCCCTCTCACTCTCCTCGACAAACCTCCCTCTCACTCACCCCGACAAACCTCCCACTCACTCTCCCCGACAAACCTCCCTCTCACTCTCCCCGACAAACCTCCCTCTCACTCTCCCCGACAAACCTCCCTCTCACTGTCCATGACAAACCTCCCTCTCACTCTCCCCGACAAACCTCCCTCTCACTCTCCCCGACAAACCTCCCTCTCACTCTCCCCGACAAACCTCCCTCTCACTCTCCCCGACAAACCTCCCTCTCACTCTCCCCGACAAACCTCCCTCTCACTCTCCCCGACAAACCTCCCTCTCACTCTCCCCGACAAACCTCTCTCTCACTCTCCCCGACAAACCTCCCTCTCACTCTCCCCGACAAACCTCCCTCTCACTCTCCCCGACAAACCTCCCTCTCACTCTCCCCGACAAACCTCCCTCTCACTCTCCCCGACAAACCCCCCTCTCACTCTCCCCGACAAACCTCCCTCTCACTCTCCCCGACAAACCTCCCTCTCACTCTCCCCGACAAACCTCCCTCTCACTCTCCCCGACAAACCTCCCTCTCACTCTCCCCGACAAACCTCCCTCTCACTCTCCCCGACAAACCTCCCTCTCACTCTCCCCGACAAACCTCCCTCTCACTCACCCCGACAAACCTCCCTCTCACTCTCCCCGACAAACCTCCCTCTCACTCTCCCCGACAAACCTCCCTCTCACTCTCCCCGACAAACCTCCCTCTCACTCTGCCCCCACCCCCCGCCAGTAACCAAGGCCCGTCACCGCCCGAAGCTCTCCTGCAGCCGCCACCCACCGATGACCCAAACCTCGCCGCCCGCGGTATAATTGAGTGCGACAATCCGCAGAGAGCCTGGGCCCGCCCCAGGCCGCTCCTAACCCGCGGTGTCAGTGAGTGAGACAGTCCGCAGGGAGCTGTGAATAACCTACTGACTGAAAACTAGGGCCTCAATTATACTTTGAGAGGCTCCTAATCTACGCACCAACTCGAGCCGGGTTTCTTGTTTCAGTTTTGGCGGGCTCGTTAAGTCTTGGCAGGTTCGTTACTGGTAACTTGATTGAAAATATGTCAATTGTTGAAATTATCTTTGGTTTTGGGTCATAGAAACATAGAAACATAGAAAATAGGTGCAGGAGTAGGCCATTCGGCCCTTCGAGCCTGCACCACCATTCAACAAGATCATGGCTGATCATTCCCTCAGTATCCCTTTCCTGCTTTCTCTCCATACCCCTTCATCCCTTGATCCAGTCTCTCCTCATATGTCAGTCCAGCCATCCCTGCAATCAGTCTGGTGAACCTTCGCTGCACTCTCTCAATAGCAAGAACGTCCTTCCTCAGAATACGAGACCCCTTCCCCTCTCTCTCCGTCCCCTGTCTCATTCTCCCCTTCCTCTCTATCTCCTCTCTCCCCTTCCCCTCGCTCTCCTCTCTCCCTTCCCCCTCTCTCTCCCCTACCCACTCTCTCCCCTGCCCCCTCTGCCTTTTCACTCTCCCTCTTCCCCTATCTTCCCTCCCCTCTCTCCTCTCTCTCACTTTTCCCTTTCTTTTCAGATTCTCCCCATTCTCCCTCTCTCTCCCCTTCCTTTCTCATTCCCCTGTCTCCTCCCTCTCTCGCCTTCCCATCTCTCTCCCCTTTCTCTCTCTCACTCCTTCCCTCTCTCTCCCCTTCCCCCCCTCTCTCACTCCTTCCACTCTCTCTTTCCCTTCCCCTCTCTTTCCTGTTCCTTCTCCTGTCTTTTTTTTAAAGCAGGTGACTCCATAGCTCAGGGGTTAGTGCACTGGTCTTGTAAACCAGGGGTTGTGAGTTCAAATCTCACTGGGGCCGACTCAAAGTTTGTTCAGTATTTAATTCACTGTCAATTATCAAGGGCTTGAATTATAAATATTAAACAGCTCTGAGATTGAACCAGAAACATAATTTGTGTTGTGTTTAAATTCACTGTCCATCAACCTTTGCCTCTGTCTCTCTCTCTTCTCCCTTTCAGATTGTTCCCCGATCGCTCTCTCGATAGAAAATAGGTGCAGGCGTTGGCCCTTTGAGCCTTCTCTCTCCTTCCCCTTCCTCATTCAATGAGTTCATAGCTGAACATGCAACTTCAGTACCCCATTCCTGCTTTCTCTTGATCCCCCTAGTAGTAAGGACTTCATGTAACTCCTTTTTGAATATATTTAGTGAATTGGCCTCAACAACTTTCTGTGGTAGAGAATTCCACAGGTTCACCACTCTCTGGGTGAAGAAGTTTCTCCTCATCTCGGTCCTAAATGGCTTACCCCTTATCCTTAGACTGTGACCCCTGGTTCTGGACTTCCCCAACATCGGGAACATTCTTCCTGCATCTAACCCGTCAGAATGTTATATGTTTCTAAGAGATCCCCTCTCATTCTTCTGAACTCCAGTGAATAAAGGCCCAGTCGATCCAGTCTTTCCTCATATGTCAGTCCTGCCATCCCGGGAATCAGTCTGGTGAACCTTTGCTGCACTCCCTCAATAGCAAGAACGTCCTTCCTAAAGTTAGGAGACCAAAACTGTCCACAATACTCCAGGTGTGGCCTCACCAAGGCCCTGTACAACTGTAGTAACACCTCCCTGCCCCTGTACTCAAATCCCCTCGCTATCTTACTCCTTCTCCCTCTTTCCCCTTAACCTCTCTTTCCCCACCCCACTCTCTCTCTCCCCTGCTCCCTCTCTCTTCCTCTCTGTCTCCCCTTCCCCCACTCTCTCATTCCTTCCCCACTCTCTCCCCTTCCCCTTGGGTTCAAATCTCACTGGGGCCTCCTCAAAATTAGCTTCGTATTTAAATTAACTCGACCTTTAATTATAAATATTAACCACTCCGAGACCGACCCTGGAACTACAGGCTCTGTCTTGCTCCCTTCACCAATCTTTCTCATGCCTTATTCTTCTCTCCGTTTCCCAGCTTCTGTGGGGAAAGAGCAGGGGAGGGGAATAATCTCTTTCACACAGCCGACACAGACACGATGGGCCGAATGGCCCTCCTTGTGTTCTGTAAGATTCTGTCAATGTTCAGGGATGAATCACCGAGAATGATTATTCGGGCCCCATCTCCTTGTTAACAATAGTAAGAAGCAAACAGGAGCTGGTGTTACAGGTGGCTCCATAGCTCAGGGGTTAGAGCACTGGTCTTGTAAACCAGGGGTCGTCAGTTCAAATCTCACTGGGGCCTACTCAACGTTAGCTCAGTATTTAAATTCACTGTCAATTAACAAAGGCTTTATTTATAAATATTAAACAGCTCCAAGACTGATCCTGGATCAACAGGCTCATTTCTCTCACTCTCTCTCCCCTTCCAAATCTCTCTCTCCCTTCCCCATTCTGCATCATTTTCCCTGTCTCTCACTCAGTCCCCTCTCTCCCATTTCCCCACCCTCTTTCCTTCCACTTCTCCCTCGCTCTTCTCTCGCTCCTTCCTCTCCTTCCACTCACTCTCCCCATCCGCTCCCTCTCTTTCCCTTCCCTGTCTCTGTCTCCCCTTCTCTCTCTCTCTCATTCCCTCTGTCACTCCTTTCCCTCTCTCCCTCCCTTCCACTCTCTCTCCCCTTCCACTCTCTCTCTTCCCTGTCTTTCCCAGAGCAGGTGCCCTCCTGTCTGTCTCTCCTTTCCCTTTCCTTTGAGATTCTCCCCTTCTCTCTCTTCTTCCCCTCCCTCTCTTTCCCTTTCCCTCTTTCCTACTCCTTCCTCTCTCTTCCCCCTTCTGCATTCCTCCTCGCCTCTCTCTCCCCTTCCTCTCCCTGTCTCCCCTTCCCCCTCTCTCTCACTTCTTCCCCCCTCTCTCCCCTTCCCCCTCTCTCACTCCTTCCCCCCTCTCTCCCCTTCCCCCTCTCTCTCACTCCTTCCACCCTCTCTCCCCTTCTCCTTTCTCTCCCTTTCCCGCTCTCTCACTCCTCCCCCCTCTCTCCCCTTCTCCTTTCTCTCCCTTTCCCACTCTTTCACTCCTTCCCATCTCTCTCCCCTTTCGCTCTCTCCCCTTCCCCTCTCTTTCGCACTCCTTCCCTCTCTCTTCCCTTAAGCTCTCTTTCCCCTTCCCTCGCTCTCTCCCCTGCACCTCTCTCTTTCTCCCAGTCCACTTCCCTCTCTCTCACTCCTTCCCCTCTCTACCCTTCCCCTCCCTCTCTCCTTCCCCCTCCCTCTCTCTTCCCTTCCCCCTCTCTCTCACTCCTTCCACTCTCTCTTTTCCCTTCCCCTCTCTTTCCTCCTACTTCCCCTGTATTTCCCACAGCACGTTGCTCCATAGCTCAGGGGTTAAAGCACTAGTCTAGTAAATCAGGGGTCGTGAGTTCAAATTTCACTGGGGCTTACTCCAAGTTAGTTTTGTATTTAAATATGTGACTCTCATTTCTTCCGCCTCTGCCTTTTAACTTTCCATCTCCTCTCGCTGACTTTTCCCTTTCCTTTCAGATTCTCCCCTTCTCCCTTTCTCTCTCTCACTCTCCCCTTCAGCTCTCTTTCTCTCTCGCCCCCCCCCCCGCCCTCCTCCCACACTCTGTCTCCTCATCATATAAGGTTACTGCACGAGATAAAAGTTCACGGGGTTGGGAGTAATATATTTGCATGGATAGAGGGTTGGCTAATTAACAGAAAACAGAGAGTCAGGATAAATGGTTCAATCTCCGGTTGGCAAACAGTAACTAGTGGTGTGCTGCAGGGATCAGTGTTGGGACCCCAACTATTTACAATCTATATTAACGACTTGGAAGAAGGGACTGAGTGTAACGTAGCCAAGTTTGCTGATGAGACAAAGATGGGACGAAAAGCAATGTGTGAGGAGGACACAAAAAATCTGCAAAAGGACATAGACAGGCTAAGTGAGTGGGCAAAAATTTGGCAGATGGAGTATAATGTTGGAAAGTGTGATGTCATGCACTTTGGCAGAAAAAAATCAAAGAGCAAGTTATTATCATCTCCACTCTAAACCTCCCCCCAATTACTTTAAATCTATGCCCACTGGTTATTGACTCCTCTGCTAAGGGGAAATAGGTCCTTCCTATCCACTCTATCCAGGCCCCTCATAATTTTATAGACCTCAATTAAATCTCCCCTCAGGCTCCTCTGTTCCCAGGGAAACAACCCCAGCCTATCCAATCTTTCCTCATAGTTAAAATTCTCCAGTCCAGGCAACATCCTGGTAAATCTCCTCTGCACCCTCTCCAGTGCAATCACATCCTTCCTGTAATGTGGTGACCAGAACTGCACGCAGTACTCCAGCTGTGGCCTAACCAGTGTTGTATACAGTTCAAGCATAACCCCCCTGCTCTTGTATTCCATGACTCGACCAATAAAGGCAAGTATTCCGTATGCCATCTTAATCACCTTATCCACCTGGCCTGCTACCTTCAGGGATCTGTGGACCTGCACTCCAAGGTCCCGTTGTTCTTCTACACTTCTCAGTGTCCTACCATTTAATGTGTATTCCCTTGCCTTGTTAGCCCTCCCCAAATGCATGACCTCACACCTCTCTGGATTAAACTCCATTTGCCACTGTTCTGCCCACCTGACCAGTTCATCGATATCTTCCTGCAGTCCACAGCTTTCTTCTTCATTATCAACCCCACGGCATATTTTTGTATCATCTGCAAACTTCTTAATCATACCCCATATATTCAAGTCTAGATCATTGATGTATACCAACAAATCCGTGCTGACTGTCCCTGATTAACCCGTGTCTTTCTAAATGTAGATTTATCCTGTCCTTCAGGAATTTTTCCAATAATTTTCCCACCACGGAGGTTAGGCTGACTGGTCTGTCATTACTCGGTCTATCTCTTTCTCCCTTCTTAAACAAAGGTACCACCTTCGCAGTCCTCCAGTCCTCTGGTACCATGCTTGAAGCCAGAGAGGATTGGAAAATGGTGGTCAGAGCCTCTGCTATTTCCTCTTTTGCTTCGCTCAACAGCCTGGGATACATTTCATCCGGGCCTGAGACTTATCCACTTTCAAAGCTGCTAAACCCCGGGGGAAGGGCGGTGGGTGCGGGCGGGAGGGGTAAAGCGGGGGTGGAGGGAATGGGGGGGGGGAAGTGGGAATAATCTCTCTCACAGAGCCAGCACAGGCACGATGGGCCAAATGGCCCTCCTTGTGTGCTGTAAGATTCTGTCAATGTTCAGGGATGAATCACTGAGAATGATTATTCGGGCCCCACCTCCTTGTTAACAATAGTAAGATGTAAACAGGAGCTGGTGTTAAAGGTGGCTCCATAGCTCAGGGGTTAGAGCACTGGTCTTGTAAACCAGGGGTTGTGGTTTCAAATCTCACTGTGAACCTGTTCTAAAATAACTCAGTATTTAAACTCACTGTCAGTTAACAAGGTCTTTAACTATATATGTTTCATAGCTTTGAAACTGACTGAGAAACAGCAGTCTTTCCTTGGACACTTTCCCTTCTCTCTGCTTACCCTTTCTGAGTCCATTTTTCTCACGAACTTGCTTTCCCTGTCTCTAACTCTCCTTGCCTCTCTTCCCTCGCCCTCTCTCCCCTTCCCACTCTTACACACACGTTACCCTCTATATTTCACTCCTGCACCTCTCTCTCACTCCTTCCCCCTCTCTCCCCTTTCCCCACTCTTTCTCCCCTTCCTCCCTTCTTTCCTTCCCCATTTCTCTCCCCTTCCCTCTCTCGCTCGTTCCCCTCTCTCTCTCCCCTTCCCTTCTCTCTAGTCCCTTCTCACTCCACTGCCTCCTCCCTCTCCCTCTCTTTTCGTTTCTATCTGACCCCTTCCCTCTCTCCCTTTCCCCCTCTCTCCCCTTCCCTCTCTCCCTTCCCCCTCTCTCCCTTTCCCCCTCAAGAAACAGAGAGAAAGTGAGAGATAATAAGAGAGACACAAAGGGAGAACATGTGATAGAGTGAGAGTGAGAGATGGAGAGACAGATACACTGAGCGAGAGAAAGCGAGAGTTACAGAGAGAGAGTGAGAAAGAGAGAGAGACAGAGAGGCAGAGAGAGATTGAGGCAGAGTGTGACTGAGTTGCCTTGGGATGTTTTACTACGTGAAAGACCCGATATATCGATGTTGAGAAGTGAATATTGAAGAGACGGAGGCAGGAGTCTGGGGGATGAGACACAATCTGAGTGTTTCACTGACCCCTCCTCATTCTTCAAATACACAGCACTAACTGGGGAATGACCCACAGCCCAGGTCAGGTGGTTCCATAGCTCAGGGGTTAGAGCACTGGTCTAGTAAACCAGGGGTCGTGGGTTCAAATCTCACTGGGGTCTACTCAAAGTTAGCTCAGTATTTAAATTCACTGTCAATTAACAAGGGCTTTAATTATAAATATTAAACAGCTCTGTGACCTGCCCTGGAACTAGAGGCACCTTCTTGCCCCCTTCACCAATCTTTCTCACGCCTCATTCTTCTCTCCGTCTCCCAGTTTCTCACTCTGTCTCTCCGCTTCTGCCTTTCCCCTCTTTCACTCTCACCCCTTCTCCCTTTCTCTTTCTCTCTCTCATTGCCTGTCGCTCTGTCTCTCTCTCTCTCTGGAACAAAAGGTTCTCCTGTTTTTCTGCTCTTTCGCTTTCCCCATTTCTCTTTCTCACTCATTCTCCTCTCTCTCCCCTTCTCCTCCCCTCACTCTCCCCTTCCCCTCTCTCTCCCCTTCTCCTCCCCTCACTCTCCCCTTCTCCTCTCTCTCTCCTTTCCCTCTCTCTCTCCCTCCCTCTCTCCCCTTTCCCCCCACTCTCCCCTTCCCCTCTCTCTCTCCCCTTCCCCTCTCTCACTTTCCCCTTTCCCTCTCTCTCTCCCCATCCCCTCTCTCTCCTTCCCCGTCTCTCTCCTTCCCCATCTCTCTCCTTCCCCTCTCTCTCCCCTTCCCCCCTCTCTTCTCCCCTTTCCCCTCTCTTTCTCCCCTTCCCCCTCTCTCCCCCCCTTCCCCCTCTATCTCTCCGCTTCCCTCTCTATCTCTCCCCTTCCCCGCTCGCTCACTCCTTCCCCTCTCCCCTTTTATTTTCTTCCCTCCTCTCTCTCTCCTCCGTCTCCTTCTGCCTCCCCTCCACTGTCTCCAGTCTTCTCGCTCCCCCTCCCTCCTCCCTTTCTCTTTCCCTCGCTCTCACTCTCCCCTTTCCCATCAGACTCTCCCCCTCTGTCCCATTCGCCCCTCTCTCCTACCCCCTCTCTCCCATACCCACTCTCTCCCCACTCTCTCCTCTTCCCCCACTCTCTCCCCCCTCTATCCTCTTCCCCTTCCTCTCTCTCCCCTTCCCCTTCCCTCTGTCTCCCCTTCCCCCTCTCTCTCTCCCCTTCCACTCTCACTTTTCCCTTCCCCTCTCTTTCCTGCTCCTTCCAATGTCTTTCCCAGAGCAGGTGGCTCCATAGCTCAGTTTTGGTCTCCTAATCTGAGGAAGGAAGTGCTTGCTATTGAGGGAGTGCAGCGAAGGTTCACCAGACTGATTCCCGGGATGGCTGGACTGACATATGAGGAGAGACTGGATCAACTGGGCCTTTATTCACTGGAGTTTAGAAGAATGAGAGGGGATCTCACAGAAACATATAAAATTCTGTTGGGACTGGACATGTTAGATGGAGGAAGAATGTTCCCGATGTTGGGGAAGTCCAGAACCGGGGGACACAGTCTAAGGATAAGGGATAAGCCATTTAGGACTGAGATGAGGAGAAACTTCTTCACTCTGAGAGTTGTTAACCTGTGGAATTCCCTGCCTCAGAGAGTTGTTGATGCCAGTTCATTGGATATATTCAAGAGGGAGTGAGATGTGGCCCTTATGGCTAAAGGGATCAAAGCATATGGAGAGAAAGCAGGAAAGGGGTACTGAGGTGAATGTTCAGCCATGATCATATTGAAAGGTGGTGCAGGCTCGAAGGGCCGAATGGCCTACTCCTGCACCTATTTTCTATGTTTCTATGTTTCAGGGGTAAGAGCACAGGTCTTGTAAACCAGGAGTCGTGAGTTTAAATCTCACTGGGGCCTACTCAAAATTAGCTCAGAATTTAAATTCACCGTCAATTAACAAGGGGTTTAATTATAAATATTAAACAGCTCCGAGACTGACCCTGGAACAACAGACTCTCCTCACACCCTTCCCCCTCTCCTCTTCTCGTCTCTCTCCCCTTCCAAATCTCTCTCTCCCTTCCCCATCATGACCCGTTCTACATCTTTTTATCCCTCTCTCCCTTTCCCACTATCTCGCTTTCCCCGTCTCTCACTCATTCCCCTCTCTCACCTTCTCCCGTTCCCCTCTCTCCCCTCCCTCCTCGCTCTCTCTCTTCTCCCTTTCTTTTCAGATTCTCCCTCTCTCTCTCCGCTTCCCCGCTCGGTCTCACTCCTTCACCCTCTATCTTCCCTCTCTCTCCCCTACCCACTCTCTCCCCTGCCCCCTCTCCCTTTTCACTCTCCCTCTCCCCTTCCCCGATCTTCTCTCCCCTCTCTCCTCTCTCTCATTTTTCCCTTTCTTTTAAGATTCTCCCTCTCTCTCCCCTTCCTTTCTCTCTCCCCGTCTCCTCCCTCTCTCGCCTTCCCATCTCCCTCCCCTTTCTCTCTCTCACTCCTTCCCTCTCTTTCCCCTTCCCATTCTCTCTCACTCCTTTCACTCTCTCTTTTCCCTTCCCCTCTCTTTCCTGCTCCTTCCCCTGTCTTTCCCAGAGCACATGGTTCCATAGCTCAGGGGTTAGAGCGCTGATCTCGTAAACATGGGGCCGTGGGTTCAAATCACAGTTGGGCCAACTCAAAATTAACTCAGTATTTAAAATTTCTGTTAATTAACAAAGTATTTCATTATAAATATTAAACAGCTCTGTGACTGACTGGAGCAATAGGCTCATTTCTCTTACACTCACTCTCCACTTCCAAATCTCTTTCTCCTTTCCCCATTCTGCATCGCTCTCTCCATCTCATTTTCCCCGTCTCTCACTCATTCCCCTCTCTCCCCTTCCCCCTCCCTCACCCCAGCCTCTTTCCTTCCCCGTCACTCTCTATCCTTCTCCTTCCCCTCCTTCCACGCACGCTCCCTCTCTTTCCCTTCCCCTGTCTCTGTCTCCCCTTCTCTCTCTCTCCTTCAATCTCTCACTCCTTTTCCTCTCTCCCTCCCTTCCACTCTTTCTCCCTTTGGAGCGTGGGAAGCAAAGGAGCAACGAGAGATCGTGGTGTAGGTGCAGCGAGAGATAGTGGTGAGAGATCGGGGCGGTGGAACGGTGAATGAGAGTTCAGGGCCCAGGAGGGCCCAGGGGCAGCACGGGCCCAGCCCACACTGTGCGATATGTGTGCGCACTGGGTCCGTGCAGCAGAGCAGGTCTCCAGTTGTCCTGGTTAACCCTTGCCACTGGACCCAGACCTCGCTCTGTCAAGCCCATGTGGTGGCTGGTGTACAACGGTCACCCCATGTTAAAACAATCCACCCACAGGCATCTTCCACCCTTCAACTGGAGTTGAGGACTGGAACATCGGGTCCTTCATTGAAACATTTGTGAACTCATCCCTTTTGGTGTGGAAACAAGTCATCCTCGTTCGACGGAGCGCCGATGATGTCACAATAAAAAGCTGCCAGGCGTATAACTGGCCAACTACCAGTCGACAGGTGCAGACTTAAATGGAACAAGCTGATCGCCACCAAACAAGGACCAGAAAGCCGACAAAATCTGTTCTCTGTTCAGGTGAGTGTCCCTCCACAGGTTCAGTGAGCAGTGACACCGAACGCTGGTCCTGCTGGTCCTTATGTTGCCAACGTTCTGTTTTCCGTACGATCTCACAAACACGCACAGGTTTGTGAGATGGCTGGTAACTTCAGGAAACCCAGTCAGAGTGACCTGACTTTATTGTTGTAAACAGCACTGGCTGCAATGCCCCAGTAGTTCACTGGATGGGGCTCTATATATTACATTGGTATCACACACACTTTGCCTTTTACATAAGAACATAAGAAATAGGAGCAGGAGTAGGCCATACGGCCCCTCGAGCCTGCTCCGCCATTTAATGCGGTCATGGCTGATCCGATCATGGACTCAGCTCCACTTCCCTGCCCGCCCCCTTATTCCCTGATCGGTTAAGAAACTGTCTATTTCTGTCTTAAATATATTCAATGTCCCGGCTTCCACAGCTCTCTGAGGCAGCGAATTACACAGATTTACAACCCTCTGAGAGAAGAAATTCCTCCTCATCTCAGTTTTAAATGGGTGGCCCCTTATTCTAAGACCATGCCCCCTAGTTCTAGTCTCCCCCATCAGTGGAAACATCCTCTCTGCATCCACCTTGTCGAGCCCCCTCATAATCTGATACGTTTCGATAAGATCACCTCTCATTCTTCTGAATTCCAATGAGTAGAGGCCCAACCTCCTCAACCTTTCCTCATAAGTCAAACCCCTTCATCTCCGGAATCAACCGAGTAAACCTTCCCTGAACTGCCTCCAAAGCAAGTATAACCGGTTTTTATTCAAGCATGCTGGGGAAGGGTTCCGATGGACCTTCTCAGAACAGAGGTTTTCACAATTACAATTCTGCCGCTTTTTGAGGTGTGTGGGCCTCCTACAGAACCACCGATTGGTCGACTGCTCTCGGCGAAGTGACATCGATTTGTTGAACCTTTCCAGACTGGCTCTGATTGGTTCTTTCCCACCTGTCCATCTCCCATCACACGTCACCCTCCCGGAATGTGTCATTCAGTGGTGTCAATGTGGCTCGAGGGGCCATATGGCCTACTCCTGCTCCTATTTCTTATGTTCTTAAACCGAGGTTGAGTGTGAGTGATTCCGTGGTCGCTATACGGCCGGGGATCAATTCCTTATCTCAGGGAGTCCAGCTTGAGGAAGAGAAGACATTTGTGGGGGGATTTGAACCCGTGACCTGTGGGTTTACCAATCCGGTGATTATCACAAAGGACTGTGACACACACACACACACTTCCCATTGACTCTCCATTTTCAAAGCAGTTTTATTTTGTTTTTTGGGGTTTTTTAACTCCATCACAGTGTGTATTTACAAGTTATTTACGCTTCCCATTCTTGACATCACGTTTTAACAAAAGCGCGCGCTTGCAGGGCGAGGTCTGTGTCAGCCCCTTCACACACCGCCTCTCCCCTCATACCCTGCCAAACGCAGGGGGAGGTGGGTGCACAGTCCGATCCCAATCGATTCACCTCGCTCCTTCCGCTCGCGCGCTGGGAGCTCGAACACTCCACATTTTGTCTTTTTAAAAGAAAACTCAGGTTCCTGTACCGTCACACCACAGCGATTAGACTTACTGCCACCTTGCCTTCTCCATTTGCCCCAAAGCTTTGGAAAGAACACAAGAATCAGGAGCAGGGGAGTCGCCCCCATGGCCCCCTCGAGCCTGCTCCGCCATTTAATACATGGCTGATCTTCGAGCTAGTCTCCTCTCTTCCCTCCTTATCCCTTGATTCCTCCAGAGTCCAAAAATCTATTGATAGCTGTCATAGAATCAAAGAATAATTGTGACACAGAATCCTGTCTCTGAGCCAATTTTTGGCTCCAACTTGCCACTTTGCCCTGGATCCCATGGGCTTTAACTTTCGTGACCAGTCTGCCATGTGGGACCTTATCGAAGGCTTTGCTAAACTCCATATACACTACATCGTACACACTGCCCTCATCAACCCTCCTGGTTACCTTCTCGAAAAATTCAATCGTTAGTCAGACAGGAACTTCCCTCAACAAATCCGTGCTGACTGTCCCTGATTAACCCGTGTCTTTCTAAATGTAGATTTATCCTGTCCTTCAGGAATTTTTCCAATAGTTTTCCCACCACTGAGGTTAGGCTGACTGGTCTGTCATTACTCGGTCTATCCCTTTCTCCCTTCTTAAACAAAGGTACCACCTTCGCAGTCCTCCAGTCCTCTGGTACCACACTTGAAGCCAGAGAGGATTGGAAAATGATGGTCAGAGCCTCTGCTATTTCCTCTTTTGCTTCACTCAACAGCCTGGGATACATTTCATCCGGGCCTGAGACTTATCCACTTTCAAAGCTGCTAAACCGCGGGGGAAGAGCCGGCGGCGGGGGCGGGTAGCAGGGAGGAGGGGTAGAGCGGGGGTGGAGCGGGGAGGGCAGGGGTGGGGGGTGGGGCGGAGTGGGAATAATCTCTTTCACACAGCCGACACAGACACGATGGGCCGAATGGCCCTCCTTGTGTGCTGTAAGATTCTGTGAATGTTCAGGGATGAATCACCGAGAATGATTATTCGGACCCCACCTCCTTGTTAACAAGAGTAAGATGTAAACAGGAGCTGGTGTTACAGGTGGCTCCATAGCTCAGGGGTTAGAGCACTGGTCTTGTAAACCAGGGGTCGTGAGTTTAAATCTCCTTGGGGCCTACTCAAAATGAACTTTATGCTTAAGTTTGCTGTCAGTTAACAAGGTTTTTAATTCTAAATGTTTAATATCTCTGAGACTGACTGAGGAACAACAGGCCTTCCTCGTACCCTTTCGTCTCTCTCTGCCCTCCCCATCATGAGAATTTTTACCCCTCTCTCCCTTTCCAACTATCTCGCTTTCCCCGTTTCTCACTCTGCTTCCCCCTCTCTTCCACCTTCCCCCTCTCATCTCCCTTCCCCCTCTCTCCCCTCACTCTCTCCCCTTCCCTTTCTCCTCCCCCTCGCTCTCTCTCCCCTTCCCACTCTTACACACTCGTTACCCTCTATATCTCACTCCTGCACCTCTCTCTCACTCCTTCCCCCTCTCTCCCCTTTCCCCACTCTTTCTCCCCTTCCTCACCTCTTTCCTTCCCCCTTTCTCTCCCCTTCTCTCTCTGGATGTTTAACATCTCTGAGACTGACCCTGGAACAACAGGCTCCCCTCACACCCTTCCCCCTCTCCTCTTCTCGTCTCTCTTACACTCTCTCTCCCTTTTTCCTTGCTTGAACTCACTCCTTCACCCTGTCTTTCCCCTTCTCCTCTCTCCACTTCCCCTGTCTCATTCTCCCCTTCACCTCTCTCTCCTCTTTCCCCTTCCCTCTCTACTTTCATTCTCTCACTCCTTCCCCTCTCTCTCCTTCCTCCTCTATCTTCCCTCTCTCTCCCCTCCCCCTCTCTCCCCTACCCACACTCTTCCCTGCCCACTCTACCTTTTCACTCTCCATCTCCCCTTCCCCTATCTTCCCTCCCCTCTCTCCTCTCTCTCACTTTTCCCCTTCTTTTCAGATTCTCCCCATTCTCCCTCTCTCTCCCTTTCCTTTCTCTCTCCCCTGTCTCCTCCCTCTCTCGCCTTCCCATCTCTCCCCCCTTCCTCTCTCTCACCCCTTCCCCCTCTCTCTCACTCCTTCCACTCTCTCTTTTCCCTTCCCCTCATATTCCTGCTCCTTCCCCTGTCTTTTCCAGTGCAGGTGGCTCCATAGCTCAGGGGTTAGAGCACTGGTCTAGTAAACCAGGGGTCGTGGGTTCAAATCTCACTGGAGCCTACTCAAAATTAGCTCAGTATTTAAATTTGCTGTTAGTTAATAAGTTCTTCAATTATAAATATTAAACAGCTCTGTGACCGATCCTGGATCAACAGGCTCATTTCTCTTCCACTGACTCTTCCCTTCCAAATCTCTCTCTCCCTTCCCCATTCTACATCTTTTCCTCCCTCTCTCTCTATCTCATTTTCCCCATCTCTCACTCATTCCCCTCTCTCCCCTTCCCCCTCCCTCACCACACCCTCTTTCCTTCCCCTCACTCTCGATCCTTCTCCCTCGCTCTTCTCTCACTCCTTCCCCTCCTTCCATTCACTCTCCCCATCCGTTCCCTCTCTTTCCCTTCCCTGCCTCTTCTCCCCTTCTCTCTCTCTCCTGCCTCTCTCTCTCTCTCCTTCCCTCTCTCGCCCCTTCCACTCTCTCTCTCCTTCCCTCTCTCACTCCTTTCCTTCTCTCTCTCCCCAGATCCTTCCCCTGTCTTTCCCAGAGCAGGTGCCCTCCTGTCTTTCTCTCCTTTCCCTTTCCTGAGAGATTCTCCCCTTCTCCCTCTTCTTCCCCTCCCTCTCTTTCCCCTTCCTCTCTCTCTTCCCTCTTTCCTATTTCCTACTCCTTCCCCTCTCTCCGCCTTTCTACATTCTCCCCGCCTCTCTCTCTCCCCTTCCTCTCCCCATCTCCCTTTCCTCCTCTCTCTCACTCCTTCCCCCCTCTCTCCCCTTCCCCCTCTCTCTCACTCCTTCCCCCCTCTCTCCCCTTCTCCTTTCTCTCCCTTTACCCCTCTTTCACTCCTTCCCATCTCTCTCCCCTTCTCCTTTCTCTCCCTTTCCCCTCTCTTTCGCACTCCTTCCCCCTCTCTTCCCTTAACCTCTCTTTCCCCTTCCTTCGCTCTCTTCCCTGCCCCTCTCTTTCTCCCAGTCTCCACTTCCCTCTCTCTCTCACTCCTTCCCCTTTCTCCACTTTCACTCCCTCTCTCCCCTTCCCCTTTCTCTCCACTTCCCCTCTCTCTCACTCCTTCCACTCTCTCTTTTCCCTTCCTCTTTCTTTCCTGCTCCTTCCCCTGTCTTTTCCAAAGCAGGTGGCTCCATAGCTCAGGGGTTAGAGCACTGGTCTTGTAAACCAGCGGTCGTGGGTTCAAATCTCACTGGGGCTTAGTTTTGTATTTAAATATGTGACTCCCATTTCTCCCGCCTCTGCCTTTTCACTTTCCATCTCCTCTCTCTCATTTTTTCCTTTCCTTTCTGATTCTCCCCTTCTCTCTCTCTACCCTTCTCCCTTTCTCTCTCTCACTCTCCCGTTCAGCTCTCTTTCTCTCTCGGCCCCCCGCGCCCCCCCTTCCACTCTCTCTCTCCCCATCATAAAAGGTTACTGCACGAGATAAAAGTTCACGGGGTCACAAAAACACCCGTCAACCATTACCCTTTGCTTCCTGAATCTGAGACAATTTTGGCTCCAACTTGCCACTTTGCCCTGGATCCCATGGGCTTTTGCTTTCGTGACCAGTCTGCCATGTGGGACCTTATCGAAAACTTTGCTAAACTCCATATACACTACATCATACACACTGCCCTCATCAACCCTCCTGGTTACCTCCTCGAAAAATTCAATCATGAGTCAGACAGGAACTTCCCTCAACAAATCCGTGCTGACTGTCCCTGATTAACCCGTGTCTTTCTAAATGTAGATTTATCCTGTCCTTCAGGAATTTTTCCAATAATTTTCCCACCACGGAGGTTAGGCTGACTGGTCTGTCATTACTCGGTCTATCCCTTTCTCCCTTCTTAAACAAAGGTACCACCTTCGCAGTCCTCCAGTCCTCTGGTACCACACTTGAAGCCAGAGAGGATTGGAAAATGATGGTCAGAGCCTCTGCTACTTCCTCTTTTGCTTCACTCAACAGCCTGGGATACATTTCATCCGGGCCTGAGACTTATCCACTTTCAAAGCTGCTAAACCCCGGGGGAAGGGCGGGTAGCAGGGAGGAGGGGTAGAGCGGGGGGTGGAGCGGGGAGGGCAGGGGTGGGGGGTGGGGCGGAGTGGGAATAATCTCTTTCACACAGCCGACACCGACACGATGGGCCGAATGGCCCTCCTTGTGTGCTGTAAGATTCTGTGAATGTTCAGGGATGAATCACCGAGAATGATTATGCAGGCCCCACCTCCTTGTTAACAATAGTAAGATGCAAACAGGAGCTGGTGTTACAGGTGGCTCCATAGCTCAGGGGTTAGAGCACTGGTCTTGTAAACCAGGGGTCGTGAGTTTAAATCTTACTGGGACCTACTCAAAATGAACTTCATATTCAAGTTTGCTGTCAATAAACAAGGTTTTTAATCATAAATGTTTAATATCTCTGAGACTGACTGAGGAACAACAGGCCTTCCTCGTACACTTTCGTCTCTCTCTGCCCTCCCCATCATGAGTCTTTTTACCCCTCTCTCCCTTTCCAACTATCTTGCTTTCCCCGTTTCTCACTCTGCTTCCCCCTCTCTTCTCCCTTCCCCCTCTCTTCTCCCTTCCCCCTCTCTCCCCTCACTCTCTCCCCTTCCCTTTCTCCTCCCCCTCGCTCTCTCTCCCCTTCCCACTCTTACACACTCGTTACCCTCTATATCTCACTCCTACACCCCTCTCTCACTCCTTCCACACTCTCTCCCCTTTCCCCATTCTTTCTCCCCTTCCTCCCCTCTTTCCTTCCCGCTTTCTCTCCCCTTGCCTCTCTCACTCGTTCCCCTCTCTCTCCCCTCCCTTCTCTCTATTCCCTTCTCACTCCACTGCCTCCTCCCTCTCGCTCTCTTTTCAATTCCATCTGACCCCTTCCCCCTCTCTCCCCTTCGCTCTCTCCCCTTCCCTCTCTCCGTTTCCCCCGCGAGAGACAGAGAGAAAGTGAGAGATAGTAAGAGAGACACAAAGGCAGAACATGTGATAGAGTGAGAGTGAGAGACAGAGAGACAGAGAGGCAGAGAGATTGGGACAGATTGGGACTGAGTTGCCTTGGGATGTTTTACTACGTGAAAGACTCGATATATCGATGTTGAGAAGCGAATATTGAAGAGACGGAGGCAGGAGTCTGAGGGATGAGACACAATCTGAGCGTTTCACTGACCCCTCCTCATTCTTCAAACACAATTACTTTAAATCTGTGTCCCCTGGTTATTGACCCCTCTGCGAAGGGGAAATAGGTCCTTCCTATCCACTCTATCCAGGCCTCTCATGATGTTATACACCTCAATTAAATCTCCCCTCAGGCTCCTCTGTTCCAAGGAAAACAACCCCAGCCTATCCAATCTTTCCTCATAGTTAAAGTTTTCCAGTCATGGCAACATCCTGGTAAATCTCCTCTGCACCCTCTCCAGTGCAATCACATCCTTCCTGCAATGTGATGACCAGAACTGCACGCAGTACTCCAGCTGTGGCCTAACCAGTGATGTATATAGTTCAAGCATAACCTCCCTGCTCTTGTATTCTGTGCCTCGACTAATAAAGGCAAGTATTCCGTATGCCGTCTTAACCACCTTATCCACCTGGCCTGCTACCTTCAGGGATCTGTGGACCTGCACTCCAAGGTCCCTCTGTTCCTCTACACTTCTCAGTGTCCTACCATTTAATGTCTATTCCCTTGCCTTGTTAGCCCTCCCCAAATGCATGACCTCACACCTCTCTGGATTAAATTCCATTTGCCACTGTTCTGCCCACCTGACCAGTTCATCGATATCTTCCTGCAGTCCACAGCTTTCTTCTTCATTATCAACCCCACGGCATATTTTTGTATCATCTGCAAACTTCTTAATCATCCCCCCTATATTCAAGTCTAGATCATTGATGTATACCACAAAAAGCAAGGGACCCAGTACTGAGCCCTGCGGAACCCCACTGGAAACATCCTTCCAGTTACAAAAACATCCATCAACCATTACCCTTTGCTTCCTGACTCTGACAATTTTGGCTCCAACTTGCCACTTTGCTCTGGATCCCATGGGCTTTTACTTTTGTGATCAGTCTGCCATGTGGGACCTTATCGAAAGCTTTGCTAAACTCCACATACACGACATCATACACACTGCCCTCATCAACCCTCCTGGTTACCTCCTCGAAAAATTCAATCGTTAGTCAGACAGGAACTTCCCTCAACAAATCCGTGCTGACTGTCCCTGATTAACCCGTGTCTTTCTAAATGTAGATTTATCCTGTCCTTCAGGAATTTTTCCAATAATTTTCCCACCACGGAGGTTAGGCTGACTGGTCTGTCATTACTCGGTCTATCCCTTTCTCCCTTCTTAAACAAAGGTACCACCTTCGCAGTCCTCCAGTCCTCTGGTACCACACTTGAAGCCAGAGAGGATTGGAAAATGATGGTCAGAGCTTCTGCTATTTCCTCCTTTGCTTCGCTCAACAGCCTGGGATACATTTCATCCAGGCCTGGAGACTTATCCACTTTCAGAGCTACTAAACCCCGGGGGAAGGGGTAGCAGGGAGGAGGGGTGGAGCGGGGGTGGAGCGGGGAGGGCAGGGGTGGGGGGTGGGGCGGAGTGGGAATAATCTCTTTCACACAGCCGACACAGACACGATGGGCCGAATGGCCCTCCTTGTGTGCTGTAAGATTCTGTGAATGTTCAGGGATGTTCACTTTCACTCCTTCTCTCCCCTTCCCCTTTCTCTACTTTTCCTCTCTCTCTCCCCTTCCACTCTTGACTCACCCACTCTTTCTCACTCCTTCCCTCTCTCCCCTTAACCTCTCTTTCCCCTCCACCTCTCTCTCCCCTTATCCCGCACTCTCTCCCCTTCCCCCTCTCTCTCACTCCTTCCACACTCTCTTTTCCCTTCCCCTGTCTTTCCCAAAACAGGTTGCTGCAGAGCTCAGGTGTTGGAGCACTGGTCTTTTAAACGAGGGATCGTGAGTTCAAATCTCACTGGGGTCTATTCAAAATTTGTTTAGTATTTAAATACCAGTCATTCTTTCCCACTTTTCAGATTCTCCCCCTGCCCCTCTCTTTCCCTTTCCCCTCACCTCTCACTTGCTTGTTTGCCTCTCTCTCTCCCCTTCTCCTATCAATTTCACTCCTTCTCCCTCTCTCCACTTAATCACATTTTCCCCTCTCTGCTGCTCTCTCTTTCCATCGCATTGCAACCCCTTCTACATCTTTTTACCCCCTCTCTCATCCCTTCCCCTCCCTCTCTTTCCCCTTCCACTCTCTCTTTTCCCTTCCCCTCTCTTTCCTGCTCCTTCCCCTGTCTTTCTCAGAGCAGGTGGCTCCATAGCTCAGTTTTGGTCTCCTAATCTGAGGAAGGACATTCTTGCTATTGAGGGAGTGCAGCGAAGGTTCACCAGACTGATTCCCTGGATGGCAGGACTGACATATGAGGAGAGACTGGATCGACTGGGCCTGTATTCACTGGAGTTTAGAAGAATGAGAGGGTGTCTCATTGAAACGTATAAAATTCTGATGGGACAGGACAGGTTAGTTGCAGGAAGAATGTTCCCAATGTTGGGGAAGTCCAGAACCAGGGGACACAGTCTAAGGATAAGGGGTAAGCCATTTAGGACCGAGATGAGGAGAAACTTCTTCACTCAGAGAGTTGTTAGCCTCTCCTTTTCCTCTTTTCCCCTTCTCCTGCTTTCCCCATCACTCCACATTCTACCTCTTTTTAATCTTTCCCGCTCTCTCGCTTTCCCCGTTTCTCTTTAGCACTGATTTTGTAAACCAGGGGTCGTGAGTTTAAATCTTACTGGGACCAACTCAAAATGAACTTCATATTCAAGTTTGCTGTCAATAAACAAGGTTTTTAATTATAAATGTTTAATATCTCTGGGACTGACTGAGGAACAACAGGCCTTCCTCGTACACTTTCGTCTCTCTCTGCCCTCCCCATCATGAGTCTTTTTACCCCTCTCTCCCTTTCCAACTATCTCGCTTTCCCCGTTTCTCACTCTGCTTCCCCCTCTCTTCTCCCTTCCCCCTCTCATCTCCCTTCCCCCTCTCTCCCCTCACTCTCTCCCCTTCCCTTTCTCCTCCCCCTCGCTCTCTCTCCCCTTCCCACTCTTATACACTCGCTACCCTCTATATCTCACTCCTACACCCCTCTCTCACTCCTTCCACACTTTCTCCCCTTCCCCCATTCTTCCTCCCCTTCCTCCCCTCTTTCCTTCCCGCTTTCTCTCCCCTTCCCTCTCTCACTCATTCCCCTCTCTCTCCCCTCCCTTCTCTCTATTCCCTTCTCACTCCACTGCCTCCTCCCTCTCCCTCTCTTTTCAATTCCATCTGACCCCTTCCCCCTCTCTCCCCTTCGCTGTCTCCCCTTCCCTCTCTCCGTTTCCCCCGCGAGAGACAGAGAGAAAGTGAGAGATAGTAAGAGAGACACAAAGGCAGAACATGTGATAGAGTGAGAGTGAGAGACAGAGAGGCAGAGAGATTGGGACAGAGTGTGACTGAGTTGCCTTGGGATGTTTTACTACGTGAAAGACCCGATATATCGATGTTGAGAGGTGAATATTGAAGAGACGGAGGCAGGAGTCTGAGGGATGAGACACAATCTGAGGGTTTCACTGACCCCTCCTAATTCTTCAAGCACAATTACTTTAAATCTATGCCCCCTGGTTATTGACCACTCTGCTAAGGGGAAATAGGTCCTTCCTATCCACTCTATCCAGGCCCCTCATAATTTTAAATCTCCGCTCAGCCTCCTCTGTTCCAAGGAAAACAACCCCCAGCCGATCCAATCTTTCCTCATGGCTAAAGTTTTCCAGTCCTGGCAACATCCTGGTAAATCTCCTCTGCACCCTCTCCAGTGCAATCACATCCTTCCTGTCATGTGGTGACCAGAACTGCATGCAGTACTCCAGCTGTGGCCTAACCAGTGTTGTGTACAGTTCAAGCATAACCTCCCTGCTCTTGTATTCTATGCCTCGACTAATAAAGGCAAGTATTCCGTATGCCTTCTTAACCACCTTATCCACCTGGCCTGCTACCTTCAGAGATCTGTGGACCTGCACTCCAAGATCCCTCTGTTCCTCCACACTTCTCAGTGTCCTACCATTTAATGTGTATTCCCTAGCCTTGTTAGCCCTCCCCAAATGCATGACCTCACACCTCTCTGGATTAAATTCCATTTACCACTGTTCTGCCCACCTCACCAGTTCATCGATATCTTCCTGCAGTCCACAGCTTTCTTCTTCATTATCAACCCCACGGTATATTTTTATATCATCTGCAAACTTCTTAACCATACCCCCCTATATTCAAGTCTAGATCATTGATGTATACCACAAAAAGCAAGGGACCCAGTACTGAGCCCTGCGGAACCCCACTGGAAACATCCTTCCAGTTACAAAAACATCCATCAACCATTACCCTTTGCTTCCTGACTCTGACAATTTTGGCTCCAACTTGCCACTTTGCTCTGGATCCCATGGGCTTTTACTTTTGTGACCAGTCTGCCATGTGGGACCTTATCGAAAGCTTTGCTAAACTCCACATACACTACATCATACACACTGCCCTCATCAACCCTCCTGGTTACCTCCTCGAAAAATTCAATCGTTAGTCAGACAGGAACTTCCCTCAACAAATCCGTGCTGACTGTCCCTGATTAACCCGTGTCTTTCTAAATGTAGATTTATCCTGTCCTTCAGGAGTTTTTCCAATAATTTGCCCACCACGGAGGTTAGGCTGACTGGTCTGTCATTACTCGGTCTATCCCTTTCTCCCTTCTTAAACAAAGGTACCACCTTCGCAGGCCTCCAGTCCTCTGGTACCACACTTGAAGCCAGAGAGGATTGGAAAATGATGGTCAGAGCCTCTGCTATTTCCTCCTTTGCTTCGCTCAACAGCCTGGGATACATTTCATCCAGGCCTGGAGACTTATCCACTTTCAGAGCTACTAAACCCCGGGGGAAGGGGTAGCAGGGAGGAGGGGTAGAGCGGGGGTGGAGCGGGGAGGACAGGGATGGGGGGTGGGGCAGAGTGGGAATAATCTCTTTCACACAGCCGACACAGACACGATGGGCCGAATGGCCCTCCTTGTGTGCTGTAAGATTCTGTGAATGTTCAGGGATGTTCACTTTCACTCCCTCTCTCCCCTTCCACTTTCTCCACTTTCCCTCTCTCTCTCCCCTTCCACTCTCGACTCACCCACTCTTTCTCACTCCTTCCCTCTCTCCCCTTAACCTCTCTTTCCCCTCCACCTCTCTCTCCCCTTATCCCGCACTCTCTCCCCTTCCCCCTCTCTCTCACTCCTTCCACTCTCTCTTTTCCATTCCCCTGTCTTTCCCAAAACAGGTTGCTGCAGAGCTCAGGTGTTAGAGCACTGGCTGGTCTTTTAAACGAGGGATCGTGAGTTCAAATCTCACTGGGGTCTATTCAAAATTTGTTTAGTATTTAAATACCAGTCATTCTTTCCCACTTTTCAGATTCTCCCCCTGCCCCTCTCTTTCCCTTTCCCCTCACCTCTCACTTGCTTGTTTGCCTCTCTCTCTCCCCTTCTCCTATCAATTTCACTCCTTCTCCCTCTCTCCACTTAATCACATTTTCCCCTCTCTGCTGCTCTCTCTTTCCATCGCATTGCAACCCCTTCTACATCTTTTTACCCCCTCTCTCATCCCTTCCCCTCCCTCTCTTTCCCCTTCCACTCACTCTTTTCCCTTCCCCTCTCTTTCCTGCTCCTTCCCCTGTCTTTCTCAGAGCAGGTGGCTCCACAGCTCAGTTTTGGTCTCCTAATCTGAGGAAGGACATTCTTGCTATTGAGGGAGTGCAGCGAAGGTTCACCAGACTGATTCCCTGGATGGCAGGACTGACATATGAGGAGAGACTGGATCGACTGGGCCTGTATTCACTGGAGTTTAGAAGAATGAGAGGGGGTCTCATTGAAACGTTTAAAATTCTGATGGGACAGGACAGGTTAGATGCAGGAAGAATGTTCCCAATGTTGGGGAAGTCCAGAACCAGGGGACACAGTCTAAGGATAAGGGGTAAGCCATTTAGGACCGAGATGAGGAGAAACTTCTTCACTCAGAGAGTTGTTAGCCTCTCCTTTTCCTCTTTTCCCCTTCTCCTGCTTTCCCCATCACTCCACATTCTACCTCTTTTTAATCTTTCCCGCTCTCTCGCTTTCCCCGTTTCTCTTTATCACTCATTCCCCTCTCTCTCCCCCTCCCCGCTCTCTCCCCTTCCCCACTTCTCCCCTTCCCCTCCCCTTCCCCACTCTCTCCCGTTCCCCTCTCTCTCCCCTTCCCCACTCTCTCCCCTTCCCCACTCTCTCCCCTTCCCCGCTCTCTCCCCTTCCCCACTCTCTCCCCCTCCCCACTCTCTCCCCTTCCCCTCCCCTTCCCCACTCTCTCCCGTTCCCCTCTCTCTCCCCTTCCCCACTCTCTCCCCTTCCCCGCTCTCTCCCCTTCCCCACTCTCTCCCCCTCCCCGCTCTCTCCCCTTCCCCACTCTCTCCCGTTCCCCTCTCTCTCCCCTTCCCCACTCTCTCCTGTTCCCCTCTCTCTCCCCTTCCCCGCTCTATCCCCTTCCCCACTCTCTCCCCTTCCCCACTCTCTCCCCTTCCCCACTCTCTCCCCTTCCCCTCCCCTTCCCCACTCTCTCCCGTTCCCCTCTCTCTCCCCTTCCCACTCTCTCCCCTTCCCCTCTCTCTCCCCTTCCCCGCTCTATCCCCTTCCCCACTCTCTCCCCTTCCCCACTCTCTCCCCTTCCCCACTCTCTCCCCTTCCCCTCCCCTTCCCCACTCTCTCCCGTTCCCCTCTCTCTCCCCTTCCCCACTCTCTCCCCTTCCCCGCTCTCTCCCCTTCCCCACTCTCTCCCCCTCCCCGCTCTCTCCCCTTCCCCACTCTCTCCCCTTCCCCTCCCCTTCCCCACTCTCTCCCGTTCCCCTCTCTCTCCCCTTCCCCACTTTCTCCTGTTCCCCTCTCTCTCCCCTTCCCCGCTCTCTCCCCTTCCCCACTCTCTCCCCTTCCCCACTCTCTCCCCTTCCCCTCCCCTTCCCCACTCTCTCCCGTTCCCCTCTCTCTCCCCTTCCCCACTCTCTCCTGTTCCCCTCTCTCTCCCCTTCCCCGCTCTCTCCCCTTCCCCACTCTCTCCCCTTCCCCACTCTCTCCCGTTTTCCTCCCTCTCTTTCCCTTTCCCCTCTCTTTCACATCTTCCTCTCTCTCACCCATTCCCTCTCTCTCCTCGACCCATTTTCTCCCCCCCTCTCTCCTTCCCCTCCCCTGGCTCCACTCTTCTCGCCCCTCTCCCTAATTCGTTTCTCTCCTTCCCTCGCTCTTGCTCTCCCCTTTCCCATCAGACTCTCCCCCTCCCCTCTGACCCATTCCCCCCTCTAACTCTTTTCTCTCTCCCTCCCCGCTCTCTCCCCTTCCCCACTCTCTCCCCTTCCCCTCCCCTTCCCCACTCTCTCCCATTCCCCGCTCTCTCCCCTTCCCCACTCTCTCCCCTTCCCCGCTCTCTCCCCTTCCCCACTCTCTCCCCTTCCCCTCCCCTTCCCCACTCTCTCCCGTTCCCCTCTCTCTCCCCTTCCCCACTCTCTCCTGTTCCCCTCTCTCTCCCCTTCCCCGCTCTCTCCCCTTCCCCACTCTCTCCCCTTCCCCACTCTCTCCCCTTCCCCTCCCCTTCCCCACTCTCTCCCGTTCCCCTCTCTCTCCCCTTCCCCACTCTCTCCCCTTCCCCGCTCTCTCCCCTTCCCCACTCTCTCCCCCTCCCCGCTCTCTCCCCTTCCCCACTCTCTCCCCTTCCCCTCCCCTTCCCCACTCTCTCCCGTTCCCCTCTCTCTCCCCTTCCCCACTCTCTCCTGTTCCCCTCTCTCTCCCCTTCCCCGCTCTCTCCCCTTCCCCACTCTCTCCCCTTCCCCACTCTCTCCCCTTCCCCTCCCCTTCCCCACTCTCTCCCGTTCCCCTCTCTCTCCCCTTCCCCACTCTCTCCTGTTCCCCTCTCTCTCCCCTTCCCCGCTCTCTCCCCTTCCCCACTCTCTCCCCTTCCCCACTCTCTCCCGTTTTCCTCCCTCTCTTTCCCTTTCCCCTCTCTTTCACATCTTCCTCTCTCTCACCCATTCCCTCTCTCTCCTCGACCCATTTTCTCCCCCCCTCTCTCCTTCCCCTCCCCTGGCTCCACTCTTCTCGCCCCTCTCCCTAATTCGTTTCTCTCCTTCCCTCGCTCTTGCTCTCCCCTTTCCCATCAGACTCTCTCCCCCTCCCCTCTGACCCATTCCCCCCTCTAACTCTTTTCTCTCTCCCTCCCCACTCTCTCCCCTTCCACGCTCTCTCCCCTTCCCCACTCTCTCCCCCTCCCCGCTCTCTCCCCTTCCCCACTCTCTCCCCTTCCCCTCCCCTTCCCCACTCTCTCCCGTTCCCCTCTCTCTCCCCTTCCCCACTCTCTCCTGTTCCCCTCTCTCTCCCCTTCCCCGCTCTCTCCCCTTCCCCACTCTCTCCCCTTCCCCACTCTCTCCCATTTTCCTCCCTCTCTTTCCCTTTCCCCTCTCTTTCACATCTTCCTCTCTCTCACCCATTCCCTCTCTCTCCTCGACCCATTTTCTCCCCCCCTCTCTCCTTCCCCTCCCCTGGCTCCACTCTTCTCGCCCCTCTCCCTCCTTCGTTTCTCTCCTTCCCTCGCTCTTACTCTCCCCTTTCCCATCAGACTCTCCCCCTCCCCTCTGACCCATTCCCCCCTCTAACTCTTTCTCTCTCCCTCCCCACTCTCTCCCCTTCCCCGCTCTCTCCCCTTCCCCACTCTCTCCCCCTCCCCGCTCTCTCCCCTTCCCCACTCTCTCCCCTTCCCCTCCCCTTCCCCACTCTCTCCCGTTCTCCTCTCTCTCCCCTTCCCCACTCTCTCCTGTTCCCCTCTCTCTCCCCTTCCCCGCTCTCTCCCCTTCCCCACTCTCTCCCCTTCCCCACTCTCTCCCGTTTTCCTCCCTCTCTTTCCCTTTCCCCTCTCTTTCACATCTTCCTCTCTCTCACCCATTCCCTCTCTCTCCTCGACCCATTTTCTCCCCCCCTCTCTCCTTCCCCTCCCCTGGCTCCACTCTTCTCGCCCTCTCCCTCCTTCGTTTCTCTCCTTCCCTCGCTCTTGCTCTCCCCTTTCCCATCAGACTCTCCCCCTCCCCTCTGACCCATTCCCCCCTCTAACTCTTTCTCTCTCCCTCCCCACTCTCTCCCCACTCTCCCCCTTTCTCTCCTCCTCCCCACTCTCTCTCCCCTTCCCCTCTCTCCTCTTGCCCCTCTCTCCCCTTCCCCCCTCTCTCCCCTTCCCCCGTCTATCCCCTTCCCCCCTCTCCCCTTCCCGCTCTTAAACACTCGTTACCCTCTCTCTCACCCCAACCCCTCTCTCCCTTCCCCCTCTCTCCCATTCACCGCACTCTCACACCTTCACCCACTCTCTCCCCTTCCCCCTCTCTCTCTCACTCCTACCCCTCTCTTTCCACTTCCCCTCTCTCTCACTCCTTCCACTCTCTCTTTTCCCTTCCTCTCTCTTTCCTGCTCCTTCCCCTGCATTTCCCAGTGCAGGTGGCTCCATAGCTCAGGGGTTAGAGCACTGGTCTTGTAAACGAGGGATCGTGAGTTCAAATCTCACTTGGGCCTACTCAAAACTAGCTCGCTATTTAAATTTAAGTTTGCGTCAATTAACAAGGTGTTTAATTATAAATATTAAACAGCTCCAAGACCAGACCTGGAACAAAAGTCTCTCCTGTTCTCCTGACCCGTCCTTTCCCTTTCTCCCTCTCTCCCTGGTTTCCCCATCACGACATATTCTGTCTCTTTTTACTCTTTCCCGCTTTGGAGACCGAACCTGGAACAACAGGCACCCCTCTCCTCTTCGCATCTCTTTTACACTCTCTCTCCCCTTCCAAATCTCTCTCTCCCTTCCCCATCACGACCCGTGCTGCATCTTTTTACCCCTCTCTGCCTTTCCCACTGTCTCGCTTTCCCCGTCTCCCACTCATTCGCCCTTCATCCTTCCCCCTCCCTCGCCTCACCCTCTCCCCTTCTCCCTTTCTCTCTCTCACTCCCCCCCTTCAGCTCTCTTTCTCTCTCGGCCCCCCGCCCCCCTCCCACTCTCTCTCTCCCCATCATAAAAGGTTACTACATGAGATAAAAGATCACGGGGTTGGGGGTAATATATTTGCATGGATAGAGGATTGGCTAATTAACAGAAAACAGAGAGTCGGGATAAATGGTTCAATCTCCGGTTGGCAACCAGTAACTAGTGGGGTGCCGCAGGGATCAGTGCTGGGACCCCAACTATTTACAATCTATATTAACGACTTGGAAGAAGGGACTGAGTGTAACGTAGACAAGTTTGCTGACGATACAAAGATGGGAGGAAAAGCAATGTGTGAGGAGGACACAAAAAATCTGCAAAAGGACATAGACAGGCTAAGTGAGTGGGCAAAAATTTGGCAGATGGAGTATAATGTTGGAAAGTGTGAGGTCATGCACTTTGGCAGAAAAAAGCAAAGAGCAAGTTATTATTTATTTCCTCATCTCCACTCTAAACCTCCCCCCAAATTACTTTAAACCTATGCCCCCTGGTTATTGACCCCTCTGCTCAGGGGAAATAGGTCCTTCCTATCCACTCTATCCAGGCCCCTCATAATTTTATACACCTCAATTAAATCTCCCCTCAGCCTCCTCTGTTCCAAGGAAAACAACCCCAGCCTATCCAATCTTTCCTCATGGCTAAAGTTTTCCAGTCCTGGCAACATCCTGGTAAATCTCCTCTGCACCCTCTCCAGTGCAATCACATCCTTCCTGTAATGTGGTGACCAGAACTGCACGCAGTACTCCAGCTGTGGCCTAACCAGTGTTGTATACAGTTCAAGCATAACCTCCCTGCTCTTGTATTCTCTGCCTCGGCCAATAAAGGCAAGTATTCCGTATGCCTTCTTAACCACCTTATCCACCTGGCCTGCTACCTTCAGGGATCTGTGGACCTGCACTCCAAGGTCCCTCTGTTCCTCTACACTTCTCAGTGTCCTACCATTTAATGTGTATTCCCTTGCCTTGTTAGCCCTCCCCAAATGCA